>NC_044043.1:5680413-5877913 GCF_901765095.1 Microcaecilia unicolor
CTCCAGATCACCATAGGTCACACTCTGAGCTCCTGTTCTTCCTCTTAGTCTCTGTATCGGGACCTTCCTCCTTACGAGGCCTCTCTTGCCAAGGTCTCTGTATCAGGACCTGTGCTCCTGAAACCTCTGTATCGGGGCCTCCCCTCTCTTGCTCTCTCTTGAGGCTTTTAACGTACTGTATTCTAAAGCCACTCCTTTTGGGACAGCCAGCCTCACTTCCCCATAATGCACTGGATCCTACCATAGTAGTTCTGCAGTTCAGCCAGAGACACAGAAGATCCAGCGCCCCCTGCTGTCAGATGGCTGAATTGCAACTCTCCACAGAGACTATCTCTAAGTCCCTCACTGCTTCACAGGTCATTATTTCTTGTTAAGTGCTGTTGTCAACACTGATTAGCTTGTTAAGCCAATTAAGTTACACACATTGTTATGGAATATGCTTAGATTTCGGCATGGAACCCTAAGGGGTAGATGCACTAACCAAAAACGTTAAAGCCCTTCCCTTACCGATTCCTTAGCGAATTGGTAAGAAACGGGCATGCATCAAGGAAATCACATGCAAATGAGCTGGTTGCTGCTAGCTCATTTGCATGCGATTTCCTTCCAAGCCAGTTGGCCAGCTGAGCATGTGCAGAGCAACCAACCGTTATGCTGGCTGCTCTGCGCATGCCAAGGACGTCCTTTATGGACGTCTTTCACTCAAAAAAACAAGTTGTCCCCATAATTGTTGCAGACTTTCACACAGGGTTTATATTTTTTCCCAGAGCCCTTGGCACTTTTGCTGCTGGTGCCCGGATTTTTCTCCGGCGTTTGCACAGAATTCTGTTTGGCTGCAGCATCAATTTTGGGGTTTTTTCTTGGCCAGTATCGGGATAATCCGTCATGTGTTTCAAGTGCAGGCGCTCCGCTTCCGAATGAAAGGAATGTCCTTAAGCATTTTCCAGTGTTTGCCCAGCCTCTTGGAGATTTCAGCATTGTGCATGTCCGGTGACTGTTCCATGAGTTTTTTCTTATCTAGCTGTTTTACACCAGTCTATGCCCCTCCTCCAGGTCTCTCTCAGCCAATCACAGCACGTTTAGCTGTCATTGGTGTCAGCTAAACACGCTGTGATTGGCTGAGAGGCCGTGGGAGGGCCTAACAATCGTCCATTTTCAACAAGCTTCAGCTGGCGATGAGGAAGGGGGACAAATCTAAGCTCCTTCGTTCAACATTCTCTTTCCTTTGTTCTCAAAATAGCCTTGCGAAGGAGCAGGAAATATTCATAGAATCTGAGCTTGCAAGCTGAAGACTCTTGCATAGGGAGGTTTTCCTCGCTCCTTCTACACCAGCTATGAGAGCGAATAGTGCGAGAGGCAGAAGGGGCGAGAGAGGCGGGAACAGAAGATAAGTTTTGTACAGATTTCTTTTTAGCAGCACATCCGATCCTGCTGCACAAGGGCTTAGCTGCCTTCCAGCACCAGGAGAGAATTGCCCCCATGGACTTTGGGATGGTTCTGCGTATGTACTTCACTTCCCTGACATAAACATTCCATGAATGGAACTTTTTAAAACAGCTAAAAGTATACACAATATGGACCTTGTGTAATTTTCATGTAGATTGGTTCACCCAGGTCAAATGTGGTCTACTGGGTAAAATTAGCTTTGTAAGTTGTCCTGCAAGTGGCTAAAACTGTGGGTACCAAGTTCTCAGTCTGACTTGGTCAATGAAAAAGAAGCGATAAAGGCCCATGTTTCCAAGTAAACAGCCAAACTGTCAAGTGCATTAAGTTTTCCACTTTAAAACACATACCCCCTCCCCCCCACCACATGCACAATATTCAGCCAATGACGGTCAGCGCTTTTGCTGTCTGCTGCCAGCGTTAAACCGGATATTCAGTGCTGAGCCATTTGTGGTAACTGGCATCAGTAGTGTTCCTTGGTTGACTGCCACCTGGGGCAGATCGCTGCTGCGCACCCCTCCTCCCCCTCCCGAGTGCAGCATCGACATCCCCCGGGCACAGCATCGTCCCCCTCGCGCATCACCTCGATGCACCCCCCCCCCCCCCCCATTGTTCTTACCTGTTGGAGTGCTGGGAGCAGCTATGCAGCTGTCAGCTCCGCCGGTTCCATGCTCCCTCTGCCACGGAACAGGAAGTAACATCAGAGAGAGTAGGGAACTGGCGGAGCTGACAGCCACTCGGTTGCTCCCTGCATCCCTCCTGCAGTGTGCATCCGGGGCAGATTGCCCCCACTGCCCCGCCCTCAGTACGCCGCTGACTGGCATTGCATATCTAGTTCATTTTTGACTGCAGCAACTTAACCGGTTAAGCCGATATTCAGCACTAACTAGTTAAGTGATTAACAGTTAAAGATAGGCCTGCTATTTATGTGGCCTATTTTAACTGCTAAACATAGCCAGTTTGGTGCTGAATATCCACACCTAACTGGCTATGTCGCACGCTATAGCCAATTAGCAGCTAACTGTGGATAATCAGCGAGAGATAACCGGTTATCTCCTACTGAATATATGTGGTTAGGCGCTAAAATGCTATGTAACTGGCCAGAAGCCACTCCTGGCTGGTTAAATAGTTTTGAATATTGAGCCCAGAGGGATCAATAGTCAGCCAACATTGATCAGCATTTTGCTGACTGTTGCCGATGCTAAACCTGTAAATTCAACTGGGCACCAGCATTGAATTTTCAGGTTTACAGAGCTGGCTAACACGTAACCAGTTAAGTCCGATATTCAGCACTTAACCTGCTATGAGTTACCACATAAAGATAAGACTGACTTTTATGCAGTCCTATTTATGCAGTTAACCTGGTGTCTCTGCCCCTAGAACGCCACCAAAATAGCCTGTTTTGAGTTCAGCACTAACCTATTATTTTCAGTGGTGTTAACTGGTTAAGGGCCGCTGAAAATGACCAGTTACATAGTAACACAGTAGATGACAGCAGATAAAGACCTGTATGGTCCATTCTGCCCAACAAGATAAACATTTTACATATGGTATGAAGTGATACATCATATGTATACCTGATTGATTTGTCCTTGCCTTTTTAGGGCTTAGACTGTAGAAGTCTGCCCGGCACTGTCCTTGTTCTAAAATTTCTGAAGTTGTTGTCAAAGCAGCCAAAAAGCTCCACTCCAGCCCATCCAAATCTAATCAGCCTTGATCAGGGCACAGACCATTGCGGTCTGCCCAGCACCGACTTTCTTACCTAATCTCCACTAAGTTTCTTTGGATATGATCCTTCTAAACAGGATTCCTTTGTGTTTGTCCCAAGCATTTTGAACTCCGTTAATGTTTTCATCTCTACCACCTCCCGCAGGAGGGCATTCCAGGTATTTACCACCCTTTCAATTAAAAATTACTTCCTGGCACTTTTCCTGAGTCGGACCCCTTTTAACCTCAGTTCATGCCCGCTATCACCTTCCCATCTCTGGAAAAGGTTTGTGGATTAATACCTTTCAAATATTTGAACAGTTAGCCCCAAACACACAATTTAATCAGCCAGAACCTATTTCTGGCCAGTTAAATCGCATTAGCCCAGAATGTTTTCGTAGAGTCTAATAGGCAAATGAAGCGTAATAGTATATGTGACCTGCTAAGCGAAAAGGCACTAAAAGTGGAGTTACAAATAACAGAGATAAATGCTTTAAAAGTTTGTAGGCACAACTTTCATTTTTGAAAGTTTTGTGTACTATAGGATTAGTAGAAGGGGGCTATGCAATTTATTTTTTCACAAATTTGATGTTTTTCATGTTCTACAGCCTAAAAACTGCAGGTACCTAAAGGGGTACATGATTTCTGAGGTTAATTACTTTTTTTCATTTTTTAAAGACATAATTAGGGCCATGTTTACTAAAGAGCAATAGTGTTTTTAGTGTGCCTACACTTAAGGCGTGCGCTAACCATGTAGGCGCCTATAGGGATATTGTAGGCATGTACTGTATGTACATGGTTAATGCGTGTTAAAATTGTTAACACGCCTATAATGCTGCATAATAAACAGGGCCCTTAGTCTATACCTGAGGCTGAAATTTTGCAGGATTTTGCAGTTGATATCTCTTTAACTTGTGGTAAATAAGTCATATATCCTACTTTTGCTCAGCAGGTCACATGTCCTTTGAGTCTGAATGAGGGAACCTCTGTTCTGTATTACTGCTGATGAGTCATGGTGGCCTTGTACACTCAGTGAACCATTCTTACTTTGGTTATTACTGTGATGGTTTCTTTTATCATCTCAATTTAATATAGCTATCCATGATTACTTTTCCATCTCCTGTCGACCAGGATTTCCAAAGGGTGAGTCTGGGACAGGCTGTAAAATGTTAATGCATGTACAGATGATGGAGTTTCTTGGATGGATTCCAACATCTTCTGTACTAAAATGGATGCATTAGAAGGTAATGTATGCCAGAGCTCTTGGCCTTTGCCCAGATCTACGGTTATACCATACTGTTTCTCA
Organism: Microcaecilia unicolor; assembly: GCF_901765095.1. Taxonomy (NCBI): domain Eukaryota; kingdom Metazoa; phylum Chordata; class Amphibia; order Gymnophiona; family Siphonopidae; genus Microcaecilia; species Microcaecilia unicolor. The sequence continues at coordinate 5,684,867 of NC_044043.1, forward strand.
CTTTAAAAAAATCTGATTTAACTTAAGTCTAACATTTGCAGAGAAAATTGTTGTGTGAGAGGGGTTAAAATTAATAATGAAGGTAACAGGCAAACAAGACATATCACAGAGCACCAAGAATGAAAATTAAATGGATGTAGAATAAAGGGTTTCTTGGTAAGGGGAAAGGAAAATCATTGAGAGTAAAAGAAAATAGTTATTGTGAGGGAGGGAATCTGTTATACTTTGAGTTTATATGTTCCTAGGTGGTGGGATTGCAAGAATCATCACTGGCAAGAAAGAGACAGAGCAAGAAACATCACTGGCAGGGATAAGTGTATGAGAAACATTACTGGAAAGGGAGGGAGAGAGAGAAAATTATTCATCTCTGGTAGGGGATAGTGTGTATGAATATCCATCACTAGCAGGGGAGAGAATAAGCAAGAATCATCCATCACTAATGGGGGAGAATGACTGAGAATCATCCATCACTGGGAGGAGAGTGTGTGTGAGAGAAGTGTCATTGATGGGGGACTGTATACAAGCCTCATTCATCACTGAAGAGGGAGAGTACAAGAATCATTGCTAGTGGGGAGGCTATTTTGAGCATCATCGTTGGTGGGAGGAAATGGTACAAGAAATTGAGCACTGTTTTGGAGGCCCTTTTCGGCCTATCAGCACACAGCTCACATAGGGACTCAGGACCACTGGCAGGGAGTGAACAGAGGTTCACCTCACAGGAAAAGCCTCAAATCTCAGAGAAAAGCACTTTTAAAGCAGCATTTGAGAAAAGTAAATATTCTTTAAATGTAAATAAAATAAAAAAATATTCTTTAAATGTTTCAATTCCTGAATGTAAACCTCTATCTACCTTTATCATTGAACACACAGGAGGGAAATCACTGGCAGTCTCCCCTTATCACAATGACTAGGCTAAGGAAGAATGTTATTTTAAAATAAACAATATTTGCTAATGATCCTTTGGTAAGGTTTACATAAATAACCCCACCATAGAGGTCTGTCTTGGAGGTTCGAATGATTAAATTGTAAATTTTTCATCTGAATAATGCAAGTAAAAACAGGCCAACATTCAGTCACCATGGTCAACATTTTTTTTTAAACTGGCTGCAGCAGTTAAAAAAAAAATCCAGATCTTCACCACTACTATCTGGATAATGAGCCGTGCAGGATATTTTGATGGAGCGGTGACTGTCAGCTTTATCCGGAGAGCAGTGATACTCATTCCACTATCTGGATAACTTAGAACAGCTTTTCCCTGATAAGTTATCTGCACGATGGACTGAATAATGCCACTATTCAGATTCTCAGGACTACCTATGCTTTACCCCGGCACTACGATAATGCCATGGCAGTCAGCAATAATGTTCAGTGGCATTATCCAGACAGTGCCACTGAAAATCACTGGATAATGCTCAGATAAGTCCTTTTAATTCAGTGGCATAGTTATGAGTGGGCACAGGCCCACCACTTGTAGCTCAGGCCCATCCAGCAGCAGCACTGCTGTGATGTGGCTGCTGGGGATCCCAAACCCTGCCAGCTGAAGACTCTCAATACTCTCCCTCCTCCAGGTGATTGGGGGTTTCTTAATTCCAATCCCTCAACCCCCTCCAGGATCCTTTTAAAACCTTCAGTTCTTCGCTGGCAGCAAGCAGTGACTCATACATGCTGCTCATGCTGGCCCTGAGCCTTCCCTCTGATGCGACTTCCTGTTCATGGGACTAGGAAGCTACTTCAGAAGGAAGGCTTGGGGCCAGTGTGAGCAGCGAGTATGAGCCACTGCTCACTGCTGGGAAAGAACTAAAGGACTTAAAAGGTACTGGGGGTTAAGGGAGTGAAGAGACCCCCGATCGCCTGGTGAAGGGGAGGGAGATATCCCAGGTAGGGTCAGGACCGCCGAGAGACTGGGCTGGGCCTGGGGCAAGGCTGCCCCCGGGCCCCCCCCCCCCCGAGGTCGCCGCCGCTCCCCCTCCACTCCCCCCGAGGTCACCGCCACTCCCCCCCCCATGTCCGCCACCAGGCCGGGCCCCTGCATTGAAATCACAGTGCCTCTCACCTCCGTGTGAAAGCGCTGCAGGCAGCAGGACAACAGATCGCCTTCCTTTGGCCCTCCTTCCCTCCTTGTGTCCCGCCCTCGCGGAAGTTACATCGGACAAGGGCGGGACACAGGGAGGGAATTAGGCCTGAAGGGAGGCGATCTGCTGCCCTGCTGCCTGCAGTGCTTTCACACAGAGGTGAGAGGTGCTGTGATTTCAATGCAGGGGGCCCGGTCCGGTGGCAGACGGTCGACAACGGAGGGCGGGTGGGACTGCGGTGCTGGGCTCCCCTTGGAGGCCCGGGCCCGGGGAATTTTTCCCCCTTGCCCCCCCCCCCCTCAGCGGCTATGGGTAGGGTTCTCATGCCCATCCAATTTGAGCTCAGGCCTGCCCAAAATTGGGTGTCTTGCTATACCCCTGTTTTAATTATCAGGCTATGTACATTTACTTTCTGTTGGCTTTCATATTACACACAACTCTCATGTGCTAGGAAATAAGTACATAGGAGTCCTTTACTAAATTGCACTGTTTTTGCATTTATGGCGCCATAACAGCAAGGTAATTGATAGGGGCTTGTCCATCATGCCCTCTGTTCATTACTGTGCATTAAACCTGGTTGCAGTTAGCACAGATGCACTTTCTGCTTCCTCATGAGGATGCAGTAGGTCACCTGAGCTAACTGTACAAATATGCAGTCCATGCCCATTCTCCACCCATGACCTGCCTATTTCCCACCCCCTAACCCAACATGCAGTTAATGTGAGAATTTGCATGCACTATCATGCCAGTGTGGCAGTAGTTAGCATGCTTGTCCTTTTCACATGTTAATTTGTTCATTAACTGCTTACTTCACTTTAAAAAGGGCCCCATATTTTGTTACAGCAAATGGAAAATTAATGTAACATTTCTTCTGCAACAACTGCAGAACAATATCAAACAAATATCAATTTGCTTTTCATAAAACAGTCATTCATATCCTGTCTACACCCCTGAGGGTATAAGGCTGGGAACAACAAAATAAATATTGCGATATGAAACATCAAGGTAAAAATAATAATAATAAACTAGTAACAACTGCATCAATGAAAATGCATAAAATATGTTATAAAATCAAATCAAATAATAAAATAGTAAACGTAAATCCCAGTAATACCTCCAATATCCACTAGCCATGCAAATATAGAACCATCCTTACCAAGTTAAATATTCAAAAAATCCACCTTCACAGACTTTTTATTTATTTAAAAAATTATAAGCCGTGTCATCTACCATACTGACTGGGTAACAAATCACATACAGGTACATAGTCCCCAGAAATAAAGTCATAAATCCACTTCAATCATCATACTACATTTCTTTTCCTGCCATATAATTTGTTCTACATTCAAAGCCTGTCTTTTCACTTACATAATTATCTGTCCCATCACATTAAAAATGCATTTTTAAACAGTCATGCTATAATTTCTTATATCATCTCATTACAATAAAAATGCCTGCTGGATCAACCATGCTTTTAATTTGTTTTGTTTTTTTCCTAATTCAGCAAAAAAAGACCTAAAACAGGACACACTGAACTGTTTACTATCTGTACATGGTAAGCACACGTTATTTTTTTTTTTAACTGTTCTTGGCAGGAGCCATGTCAGAGGCAGAGATTGGGTGAAGAATGGGCGTGGAAGCATTACATAAGTACATAAGTACATAAGTATTGCCATACTGGGAAAGCCCAAAGGTCCATCGAGCCCAGCATCCTGTTTCCAACAGTGGCCAATCCAGGTCACAAATACCCGGCAAGATCCCAAAAATGTACAAAACATTTTATACTGCTTATCCCAGAAATAGTGGATTTTCCCAAAGTCCATTTATTAATTGTGTAAGGACTTTTCCTTTAGGAAGCCGTCCAAATCTTTCTAAAACTCCGCTAAGCTAACTGCCTTTACCATATTCTCTGGCAACGAATTCCAGAGTTTAATTACACGTTGAGTGAAGAAAAATTTTCTCTGATTCGTTTTAAATGTACTACATTGTAGCTTCATCGCATGCCCCCTAGTCCTAGTATTTTTTGAAAGCATGAACAGACGCTTTACAGCTAGCTTAGTGACATTACCACACGCTAAGTGGTTAGCCCATAGCCCATCCTATATAGGAGGCAATAAGGGCTTCTGCATTTTTTAAAGAATGTACGTTAAAAGCAACATTAATACGCAGCCAGAAATGAAACGAGTAGAAAATTGTGGCCACATTAGAAATGGGCTTAGCACACAGGAAAGACCTGCTTAACAGCGTACTTAGTGAAAAGACACTTAAATTTATGCACAACAGCTCAGCTGAATTAATTACTACTCTACACAAATAAAATTGACTTCATTTTTACCAACCCAGGGGTCCTTTTACTAAGTCGCATGAGTGTCTAAGCGCGCCCAACGCAATCCAAAATGGAGTTACTGCATGGCTCTTGCAGTAATTTCATTTTTGCCGTGCGTCTGATACGCACGGATGAAAAATAATAGTTATTTTCTACCACGTATATCAGACGCGCGCCAAGTAGCATTTGGCGCGTGCAGGTCATTACCACCCGGTTACCGCTTGAAACTTTACTGCTAGGTCAATGGCTGGCAATAAGGTCTCAGACCCAAAATGGATGCGTAACAATTTTCATTTTGCCACACGTCCATTTTCGGCAAAAATTTTAAAAAGGCCTTTTTTATAGGTGCACTGAAAAATGATTCTGCGTGCACCCAAAACCCACACCTACACTACACCGCACATTTTTCAGCACACCTTAGTAAAAGGACCCCCCAGTTCTCAGCTGGGCCCTTTTTAAATCATTGAATTTCCTTCTTGGCAGAACTGATCTGTTTTGTTCCAGCATCTTGAGATGACAAACTACTTTGACTAATTTTTGTTTTTTTGTAATTCAGCTCTCTTTATTGAATTTTTATACAGATCAGTAAACATATAGGGGAAAATTCTATATATGGCGTCTAAAATATCCGCACAGATAAACATTTCCAACTAAGCTTATTCTATAAGCAGCACCTAGATTTAGGCACGGTATATAGAATATCCTTATTTGATATCCCAGTGCCTAAAACTCCATTTATACCAACGAAAAGGTGGCGTAAATCCCAGTGTGTAGATTTAGATGCAGAGGGCCATATTCTATAACTACACGCACAAATTTCACAATACCCCCAAAATGCCCATTTCCCTACCCGTAACCACACCCCTTTTTGCATGTGCACGTTAGAAGTTAGGCACACTGCATTACAGAATATGTTTAGCGAGTTGTGCACGTAAATTCTAATTATTGCCAATTAGTGCTCAATATTATTACGTGCCATTATCAACGCTAATTAGCTTGTTAAGCCAATTCGTTATAGAATACTACTGGATTTTGGCATGGATCTCTAGGTGCACTATATAGAATCCGGGGGAATAATCCTTTTATCTGTTCCAACATAAACAGCAAATCTATACAACGGAAAGGATGCTCATGATGTAACGCCTAAGTAAAATATAGAAGCTCTCATAAGAAATATCTCATTCATACAGTGGAACTGCCAAGATCATTCATCCTGTGATAAACTATTCCTTAGGTGCCCTTGTCTGTTTTAAGTTTTCCTACTGAATCAGATTTTCTACCTAGAATTTCACATTTGATAGTGACACATACAAGACTCTACCAATATTTAAAGAGGTACTAACCTTCCAGTTAAGAAGTACAACTTTCATAGCAAGTGAATTAAAATATCAAACATTCTTCTCAGTTCTTTACCCAGAGTTAAAGCTAGAACAGCAGATGACAATATAAGTATTAAATATAATAGAGAAACATTTTTCAAGGATAACAAAAACACACATTCTACTCCAAACTGAATTCTAAAGCAAGTTGGGTGTGGGAAAAGTATACAACATGGGTCAGATCTATATATTGCACTTAAAGAATCTGCACAGAAGACATTTCTGCCTAAGCGTATTCTATAAGATTTAGCCGCAGTACATAGAATACACTTAGTTGATATCCCAATGCCTAAAACTAGGTGTCTCCATTTACACCAACAAAAACATGGTGTAAATCCCCGTGTTTAGATTTATATGCACTGGGCCCTATTCTATAACAATAAGTGTAAATTTTGGAATGCCCACAAAACACCCATTTCTCCGCTCATGACCACACCCCTTTGAACTGCACACATTAGAATTTAGTGCAGTCCATTACAGAGTACTCGTGGGGGCCCTTTTACTAAGACGCATAGGCACGTACGCGTGTCCTATGTGCATCAATTTGGAGTTACCACCCAGCTACCGTGTGGCCTGGGTGGTATAATTTCATTTTTTCCGCGTGGTGGAAACCGGGTGGTAATCATCATTCTACGCATATGATGGTTACCGCACGGTTACTGCGTGAGACCTTACCGCTAAGGTCTCTGACCCAAAATGAATGCACGCCAATTTTTATTTTGCCGCACGTCCATTTTTGGCGAAAATTTTAAAAAGGCCTTTTTTACAGGCGTGCTGAAAAATGGATCTGCGTTTGCCCAAAACACGCCCCTACACTAGCACAGCCCACTTTTCAGCGCACCTTAGTAAAAGAACCCCTTAGTGAGTTGTGCGTGTAAATTCTAATTATTGCCAACTAATGCTCATTATTGCTTGTTAGGTGCTGTTAACAACACTGATTAGCTTGTTAAGCCAATTAAGTTACACATGTTGTTATGGAATATGCTCAGATTTCAGCGCACAATGCTAGGCGTGCTATATAGAATCTGGCCCCATATGCTTTAATATTGCCATAGCAGTTTTGCCCCTCCAGTAGGGATTCATACCATTCCCATGAGCCTTCCCAGATTATCAGTTGTCCATTGGGTCCAATGTGATCAAAATCACAGGGACTGTAAAATCAAGACAGATGCTAAAGCACGATTTGATTTCAACCAGAATGTGTTCCACTGAGGTTTCGAAATAGTCTGAGCCATGTCTTGCTCTGATACTTTTTTAAGCCCACCCACAGCTCCTCAGTTATGTTTGACACTGGACCAGAGAAATGAGTACACTGCAGAAACGTTCTGCGCTAGGTCCCAATGACATTTTCACCAAGTCTGGCTCTTGTGGGTTAAACAATGAAACTGACTGATATACAGCCACACAATGTTTCAGTTGCAAGAATTTGAAATAATTTGTGGATGAGATACCACATTTAGCCATCACATCAGAGAGAAATAAATTTATCAACTGAAATTACGTCCCCCAACACACAGACCCCAGATTCTATAAACTTGTGCATCCAAATTTATGCCTAGCATGCAAATGTGCATGCACAAATGATAGAATAAGGGCCATTGAACATGCAACTTCAGTTAATCAGCTGCTAATTGGAGTTAACAGCCAATCATTGGCTTAAATTGATGCTAATTGGTGCTAATTGCCATCAATTAGTATTTGTGCATGCAACTGCCCTTAGTTGCTATTCTAGAAGTTGAGCACACAGATTCCATTGTGCACAACTTCTAGGAGGGAAAGAGAATGGGACTTAATATACTGCCTTTCTGTGGTTTTTCCAACTACATTCAAAGTGGTTTACATATTATATACAGGTACTTATTTGTACCTGGGGCAATGGAGGGTTAAGTGACTTGCCCAGAGTCACAAGGAGCTGCAGTGGGAATCAAACTCAGTTCCCCAGGATCAAAGTCTGCTGCACTAACCACTGGGCTACTCTTCCACTCCAGGAGGGCATGGGTGGGTCAGGAGTGTACCAAGGAGTTAGGTGCTCGCACCTAAAATTAGACGTGAAACTGCGGACTTAAGCTAATATTCTATAACGGCAAGTCCGTGCTGAACTGCCATTATAGAATTCATGCTTAGTGTGCATCATCCCGGTGCCTACATTTTGGCACTCTTTCTTGAATCTACCCCAGAATCCCCTTGGCTATCCATCTTGCCCAGTACACAGGTTTATTGTGGATAGTACAGTGAGAATTGCATTACAAAGGAGCCAAATGTGAACAAGTCCATTTATTAGGCACCAACAACCGAAAGGGCTGACTTGTGTCCCATAAAACTGGGAATGATCTAACTAACTTGTAGGAGGACTTACAAAGGAGGGGGGGGGGGGGGGGAACACAATTTGAGTAGGTGAAAAGTTTTTTTCTGGACATAAAAACTTGGAATCTGTTCATCCCCATCTGGTTGGAACCACCTCATTATTTACTCGAGCAAATGGCTGCATGATAATTCATAAAAGGCATCTTTCCTAAACTGTGCTAGCGATTCTCAGTGTGGCAAATGCGCTGCAGCACATTCATTTTAATGGGTTGTGTTGCATTTTCCGTGTGGGAATCGCTAGCGTGGTTTAGTAAAAAAAGACTCAAAATGTGGGAAGTATACCCCACCTTGATCCTTGGACAACTGTAATTTTTAAAAACTATTTTATTTTACAAAATTCTCAGAAGCAGGGCCGTGCCTAGGGTCTCTGGTGCCCCCCTGCAGACTAGCAGTTGCCCCCCCCCCACCCGTGTGGCACAAGATGCAAAGGAAATAGGAGCTGAAAGATGGAGTGCATCTTTGTGGGATTGCTGAACAAGTAGAGGGTTTACAACCACTTAGCTTATCGTGCTTTCATGTTCACGAAATTAGTAATTAAATCTTTGATATCTAACTGGGCACATATATCATTCTCAATAGCAATCATGGCAAGGCTTACAAGCCTTTCTTGCAAAATACTTGATCGCAAATAATCCTATATAATAATTCTCACCTCCAACAGGATGTGCCTGGGACCGTGCCTCCCTCGGACGTGGTCTGCTAGACAGGCACGCACTGACGTCAGTGACAGCTGATACCAAAGCAAGGGGAGGAGTATGTTTCCCTACTCCTCCCCCTGTGTTACAGCCCACTGCACTCCCCTTCCACGACCCAGTCGACCCCCCTTCTCGGCGAAAACTGTCCCCCGCCGCCGTCCAGTACCTGTGCTGATGGGGGACCCCAACCCCCATCAGCCGAAGTCCTGTGCTGGCCTTCGCGCCGTTGCTTCTTCAATGATCTTCGGTTCAATTTCCTCTGCATGCGTCTGATGTCAGATGCACGCAGAGCAACTTGGACACAAAATCATTGAAGAAGCAACGCCTCGAAGACCAGCACAGGACTTCGGATGACGGGGGTTGGGTCCCCCATCAGCACAGGTACTGGACGGCGGTGGGGGACGGTTTTCGCTGAGAAGGGGGGTCGACTGGGTCACGGAAAGGGGGGGATGAAAACGGAGGGATGGCAGAGTCTGGAACAGTGAGGGAGGGAGGGTGGGGGATGGCCTTGCTAGCGCCCGTTTCCTTCCCTTTTGAAATGGGCATTTTTTACTAGTTTTTTATGATTTTTAACCGTGAAAATGATCGCTCACCACTTGCTACACTGACAGGAATTGTCAGCTATATTCTTAGAAACAAATTGCTATACATTGCAAAATAAGATAGCAGATGTAAATTCTCAAAGTGGACATATTCCAAACACTAAAATGAAAATAAAATGATTTTTCTCTACCTTTGTTGTCTGGTGACTTTCTTTTCTGATCATTGATAAGTCTCTGACTCTAAAGTTTAGCAATTTCATTAAAGCAAAATATATTTTCACATATCACAGACTCATCCTATCCAAGGAGAATCTTTTATATAAAAGCAAACACCAAAAAAAAACAATCAGATTTTCACTTACCAGATCTTCTACACTACACATCAGCTAAACTTCCTCTGAAACTACTGATGGAACCATTAGCCAATGAAATGGCTTTTAGCTGTAGCTTCGGGTTACCTGACAATTATGCAATCATCATTGCAGTCATGCTCTCCTCTAGGTGTACAAGCTCAGAGGAAAAAAAAAAACTTTGAACCACTTACAGATTTTAACAATTACACTATTTAGTTTTTATTTCTCCCCAGTCTCACTTGCACACCTCCCTCCAAACCTGGCTGTTCTCTTTAATTTGAATGTTGTTCAAGCTCACCCTGAATGAGGAGTTCATCCCACACCAACCACATAAATAGTACTTGCTGTATTATTTCAAACAACTTCAGCAGCAGAGCCAGCCTGCCTGCCTCAGTGAGCACTATGGCCGAAGAGGGGAGTGCAAGGGAGAGAGGAGAATCACAGCTTCAGGTAAAACCAGGTAAAACGTTTTGCAAGTGACCTGACCTCAGGAAACGGTAGGCGCCCTCCAGAGGTCGGCGCCCCCCTGCTCACAGCTTGAGGTAAAACCAGGTAAAACGTTTTGCAAGTGACCTGACCTCAGGAAATGGTAGGCGCCTCCAGAGGTCGGCGCCCCCCTGCTCTGCTTACCTTGCTTACTGTGTTAGCACGGCCCTGCTCAGAAGGCACAATTAACCGCTTTGAAAAAAATCTCTGGACACTACCTTGAAAACAGCTAAATGCAAACATGGATCTATGTTGGTGACAACTGGTCTCCACTGTGTATACCCCGACCTAAGCTCAAAGCTAAGTACTCTTCTGATTGAAATACAATGATATAAATATTATAAAAATAAGGAAGAAAGAAAAGCTTAGGCTCTTCCAAAGAAATCTTTTTACAAAAAACATATAATATAATATAAAAAAAAGTGTTGAGAAATATGCTGAGAATAAAGTATATTGCAAAAAACAGGATTAATGAGGATTACATAAACCCCCCTACTATATGCTTGGCTCATTGAATGATTCAGTCAATGAGGAGGTGGGTACGTGTATCTGACAGACCTTATCATAGCTTCATTATTGTGCTGACCATTGTATTATAAAGCTAAGAAATATTTGAGAAGCTGAGCATAACCACGATGGCAATTATAATAGCACAAAAAAATTAACAGATATGGTTAATAGTATTGAAATTCCCATAATCACTGAGAGGGGAAGTTATCAACATGGGCTACTGTTAAGAGGAGTTATTTTACCACAAGTTGGATTATTTTAGCACATGGGGACGAGTGGGGACAGGTGAAATTTCTGTCCCTGTGCAACTCTCTAATTCATAGTTTATAAGAACCTAAAAATGGAAGCCATATTTGTACATTCTAGGATCAATCATTGCGGTCAAGTGTTCCTTTTTTATGTTATCATCATTTTACATGCCAACAAACTTCTGGCTCTTCACCTGTGATTCAGATTCACATATTTCTGTGTCTTGTGTTGCTTACCACTGAAAGGGGCATGTTTGGAACAAGTGAAATAAGAGGCACTTTTTCGTGGTACAATACATTTCATGGTGAAAAATATTTCCTGCAGCACAAAAAAAAGCACAAAAGGGCCTCAAGAACTGGAGCAATGGTACAATCTTTTATTATAAAAGACCCAACACGGGCCATGTTTCGGCGCTAAACCGCACCTGCCTCAGGGGTCACATTGCTATAGGTCTTGACAAGTGTTCTAGCCTACTGTACCAGAATCCTTTCAATCGCTGTCACCGGTCTTCTAAAAAACCACCAAAAAAGGTTGAGCGCCGAAACACGGCCCGTGTCGGGTCTTTTATAATAAAAGATTGTACCATTCCTCCAGTTCTTGAGGCCCTTTTGTGCTTTTTTGTGCTGCTTGATTCTGTGTACTTTTGGACCCTCTCTTTGATTGCTTTCTGAAAAATATTTCCTTACACATTTCTTGGGTATCATGATTTTTTTTTTTAATTTACTGCTTTTCAAACTCCATTCAGCAATTCTGGCAAAATAGTACAACATGAGAGAAAGCTAGTGATGTGCGTCCATAATCAAACTAATTATATTCCTAATTATAGTCACTAGAGACCTTTGCTTCCAGTGAATGATGTCATCATTTCTAATTTTTGAACAGATGGGCACTGGAGATTGATTTAGCCAGCCATATTTCCAGTGTATAAAGATTCCTTAATAGGTATTTTTACATATAAAAAAAAGCTGAAGTACACCAGAGAGAGATAAAACAGCCTTGTAGATAGGTTACAGTAAAGCACATAACCTAGATATACAGTGGGGGAAATAAGTATTTGATCCCTTGCTGATTTTGTAAGTTTGCCCACTGACAAAGACATGAGCAGCCCATAATTGAAGGGTAGGTTATTGGTAACAGTGAGAGATAGCACATCACAAATTAAATCCGGAAATCACATTGTAGAAAGTATATGAATTTATTTGCATTCTGCAGAGGGAAATAAGTATTTGATCCCTCTGGCAAACAAGACCTAATACTTGGTGGCAAAACCTTGTTGGCAAGCACAGCGGTCAGACGTCTTCTGTAGTTGATGATGAGGTTTGCACACATGTCAGGAGGAATTTTGGTCCACTCCTCTTTGCAGATCATCTCTAAATCATTAAGAGTTCTGGGCTGTCGCTTGGCAACTCGCAGCTTCAGCTCCCTCCATAAGTTTTCAATGGGATTAAGGTCTGGTGACTGGCTAGGCCACTCCATGACCCTAATGTGCTTCTTCCTGAGCCACTCCTTTGTTGCCTTGGCTGTATGTTTGGGTCATTGTCGTGCTGGAAGACCCAGCCACGACCCATTTTTAAGGCCCTGGCGGAGGGAAGGAGGTTGTCACTCAGAATTGTACGGTACATGGCCCCATCCATTCTCCCATTGATGCGGTGAAGTAGTCCTGTGCCCTTAGCAGAGAAACACCCCCAAAACATAACATTTCCACCTCCATGCTTGACAGTGGGGACGGTGTTCTTTGGGTCATAGGCAGCATTTCTCTTCCTCCAAACACGGCGAGTTGAGTTCATGCCAAAGAGCTCAATTTTTGTCTCATCTGACCACAGCACCTTCTCCCAATCACTCTCGGCATCAGGTGTTCACTGGCAAACTTCAGACGGGCCGTCACATGTGCCTTCCGGAGCAGGGGGACCTTGCGGGCACTGCAGGATTGCAATCCGTTATGTCGTAATGTGTTACCAATGGTTTTCGTGGTGACAGTGGTCCCAGCTGCCTTGAGATCATTGACAAGTTCCCCCCTTGTAGTTGTAGGCTGATTTCTAACCTTCCTCATGATCAGGATACCCCACGAGGTGAGATTTTGCGTGGAGCCCCAGATCTTTGTCAATTGACAGTCATTTTGTACTTTCCATTTTCACTATGGCAACAACAGTTGTCTCCTTCTCGCCCAGCGTCTTACTGATGGTTTTGTAGCCCATTCCAGCCTTGTGCAGGGTATGATCTTGTCCCTGACATCCTTAGACAGCTCCTTGCTCTTGGCCATTTTGTAGAGGTTAGAGTCTGACTGATTCACTGAGTCTGTGGACAGGTGTCTTTCATACAGGTGACCATTGCCGACAGCTGTCTGTCTGCAGGTACGAGATTTGATTTGGAGCATCTACCTGGTCTGTAGGGGCCAGATCTCTTACTGGTTGGTGGGGGATCAAATACTTATTTCCCTCTGCAGAATGCAAATAAATTCATATACTTTCCACAATGTGATTTTCCGGATTTAATTTGTGATGTGCTATCTCTCACTGTTACCAATAACCTACCCTTCAATTATGGCTGCTCATGTCTTTGTCAGTGGGCAAACTTACAAATCAGCAAGGATCAAATACTATTTCCCCCACTGTATAAACAGAGGACTAGCCTAATGGTTAGAGCAGCAGACTAAGAACTAGGGAAATGGGCTCAAATCTCACTGTACCTCCTTGTAAGCTTGAGAAACCCACGTAACCCTCTATTGCCTCAGGTACAAACTTAGGAGTCTTTATACTAAGCTACGGTAGAAATTGGCCTTAGCATGCCCTTACAAAGTCTTTCCGTGTGCTAAGGCCATCTTTACTGCAGCTGTAAAAACCCTGATTTTCTATTTTTTACAGAATGATCAGACAGATGAAGATATGTTATCAGAAATGAGAAAAGCTAGCAAATTTGGCAACAGTATAATAATGGACAATTTTAATTACTAGAAACTCAATCAACTCTGCTTCTGAACAAAATCAACTTGGGCAGACCCAATTAGTTTATGATATAAATCTTTTAAAGTCAGAGATAATGCTCAACAATGCAGCCGACCAGAAAGAATTATCAATTGCAGTTCAAGTTGCAGTAAACAATCTCAAAGTCACTCAGCTGCATAAAGTTCTTGTAAATTCTCCTTTCACTATAGCCTTCTTTCAAAGTCCACAATTCAATAACTCCCGACAGAGATTCCCTGTTTCACGAAACTACTGCTACCTCAGGGGATTCTTCCACTGTTCTGACTGTGTGATGAAGTCATCAAAATGGCGCAGAATGAAAGACACCAAAATTTAAATTGGCGTCAAAACCATGCCCACACAGATACTCAGAGCCTATCACAGGAAAGAAAGAGGACCCCAGTGGAATCATGGCCAACCAAAAGAAAACAGTCAATTCAGTCGCGATTTTAAACCCCAAGGAACAACAGTGTCAAAATGGAAAATCTAACGTTCCTTTTGACGTAATAGACGTCTGTAATTGTCACGATGTTCAGTAGGTATCACTTGCTCCAATATTGTACATTTGAAAGAGTAAAAATCATGATTTTTGTCGATACAATGCTCCACTAAAGGTTCATAAAGTTTCCTAGCTTTCACAATGTCGCTGCTCCGTCAACCAGATCTTCAACTTTCATGAAGTTTGCCCTACATACAGCAACCCACAAGGACACTGTAAAAGATAAATAACGCCCATCAATGTGCAAGTAGAACTCTTCAAACGACGAGTCTTCCCTGAAATTGGAACAAAAACAAGTTGGATTCCAACATCATCAAACAAAAGAACAATGTTCATACCTATGATGTCCACCACTTATAATATCACTGCTTTTAGTTGGGTGCTAAGCTTCACTATACCTCAATCATTTAAATTCCATTTTCTAGTATTCCTTTTTCCCAGTGTTTACATTATCATCCCATTTGTTCATTGGATGATGAATATCATCAGTGAGCCGAGCAGTTGGGCAAAAAATGTGTGCCAAAGGTTATCCTACTAAGGTGATTCATAAAGCTGTGAAGAGATCCGAGTACAGGGATCAGCTTTTGAAGTACAAAAATACTGAAACCTCTGAGGAAATTATTCCTTTTGTGATGAAGTATACCAACAGGACAGAGACATTGCGCAAAAGCATTTGTCCTCATTTGAATCTTTTGAAAGTACACCCTTGTTTGGAGGATTGGAGGATAATTTTTTCATTTGCTAGAAATTGGAATTTAACTGACAGATTGTGTCATAGTGAAGTTTGGTGCCCGACTAAGAGCAGCGACATTAAAAGTGGTGGACATCGTAGGTGTGGACATTGTTCTTTTTGTTTGATGATGTTAGAATCTGACTTGTTTTTGATTCACTTTCAGGAAAGACAACACCACTTAAAGGCTATTATTGCTACTTAAGGCCAATTGGCTCCCAATTTAGCAATTAAGTTAGGCACTTAACTGGCACTATTCTATAATTTGTGTGGCCAAATTTGTATGCTAGTTAGAAATTTGGGCACACAACTTTATAGAATCCGAAGGTGTATTTCCATATTATGAAGACATTCAGCCTTATCAACCACAGACAAGCATAAAAAATAGGTAAATTGTTTACTGTATTTTCCTACTGTATTTGCCATCTTCTTCCTATAGGGCAGTACTCCAGTCTGAAAGCTAATTTTAAACTCCACATTTTCAAAGTGGACTTCTGAACTTGCCTGAGAAATGTCAACTACAACTGTAAAGAAAAGGAAAAATGCATACACAGCAGTCACGGTGGACCCTGACACAGGATACAGTACTCCTGGTGCCTTTGAATTGGAGCGTCTCTTTTGGCAAGGAGGGGCAAAATATACCCATGTTAATGAAGTCTGGCCAAACCTCTACATTGGAGATGAGTAAGTAATAAAAGTGAAAAAACAAACTAATGCAACAAGGACATTCTGTCTTCTTCAGGTGGATGGTATGATGGTATGTCTTCAGTAACATTCTCTTTCTCCTGCACCCTCCTTCCCCTCCATACACACATTTTTTTCTCATACAGGTTGTTGTACTGTTTTTTTTTTTCTTTCCTTCCTATTTTCATTCATCCCAAGAGCCCAATCCTCAACCAAAGGCCTCTGAAAATAGTAATTCCAGAATAGGACTAGTAACACTGTAGTTTTGATCAGTGGTTCTGGGAGGGTACAGAATACATTATGAAGGGGATGCAAGATATTTGGTTTGATATACCTTTAATTGTAGGACATTGCACTGTAATTTTGAAAAAATGTACACCTTTTTGTCTGTTTTTTAGAAAACGAAAGAAGGAGCCTATGGCCTAAAAGTTTGAGAAACAGTATTTAGAGGGTAGGGATGATCATGTGATAATCCATTTTCCTCAAAACAGGTGTGCTAAGTTTTTTCATCTGACATATTAACTGCAAACGTTCAGGCATGATAAGTGCAAAACCTCTGCCTTAACTTCTGGGGGGCTGCTGTGCGGTTACAGCAGGAAAAAAGTTCTCTACTGCATGTTAATGGCATGGTAGATAACACAGAATACACTTAGCTACATCTGTTAGCATTTGGGGCAGTTTTAAATACCAGAGAGATAAGCTCAGTTCCTCCCTCACACTCTCCTCTAAACCCTAGTTCCAAACAATTAGTTGATGATTGCGCATGATTCAAAGCATATGTAAATGCCCACAGGGAGATTTTGTTTAGGATATAGTAAAGTATAGAATGGCAGATAAGGCCCGCAGGGTCCAGAGCCGCACCGCCACTCCATGCAGGTTACACTCCATCATGATCAAATACTGGCATAACACGTTTATTGTTGTATTGTTG
Organism: Microcaecilia unicolor; assembly: GCF_901765095.1. Classification (NCBI taxonomy): domain Eukaryota; kingdom Metazoa; phylum Chordata; class Amphibia; order Gymnophiona; family Siphonopidae; genus Microcaecilia; species Microcaecilia unicolor. The sequence continues at coordinate 5,701,647 of NC_044043.1, forward strand.
TTCTAAAAATAACACGTGGGTTAGTGCATGCAAACAGGATATTATAACAAAACGCTTTAATGTGTTTTGTGGTAGCCTGTTAACATGTGCTAGTCGCATGTTAAGGGCTTAGGGGTCCTGTTACTAAGGTGCGCTGAAAAATGGCTTGCGGTAGTGTAGGTGTGGGTTTTGGACACGCTAATCCGTTTTTCAGCACACCTGTAAAAAAGCCTTTTTTTATTTTTGCTGAAAATGGATGTGTAGCAAAATCAAAATTGCCGCATGTCCATTTTGGGTCTGAGACCTTACCACCAGCCACTGATCGAGCGGTAAAGTCTCACGCAGTAACCGGGCGGTAATGACCTACGCACGCCAAATGCCACTTGGTGCGCCTAGCTGACGCACGCCAGAAAATAAAATATATTTTTCAGGCGCACATACCAGACACGTGTCAAAAATGAAATTACCACAAGGGCCACACGGTCGTCGTGCATTAACTCCATTTTGGCGTGCATTGGGCGCACGTACAGACGCAGCTTAGTAAAAGGGCCCCCTAGAGATACCACAAATACACAATTACCTAGTTAAACATATGGTCATATATTTTATTATTTAGTTGCATTTTCAAATTACATAAGCATACACATGCATTTAAGAAAAAAAGTCTAGCCCACAAAAATATAGTAAGAACCATATACATTATAACCTAAACAAAACATAAAGCACTGAACTTCCTATCAGCAAAGAGGAAAGAGGCTAATATCCAATATTTCAGTACAAAAAAACAAATGTAATCACAATCCTAGATATACATTTATCCTTTTGACTTCATTACAGTAATAAATCCCATTACTCACACACCCCGTAACTCACAGGAAGCTGGACAGATTGTCTATTAACATATATATAACGGTCCATCCAGTCTAAGTTGCTTGGGATCATAGCAAAGGTATCTATTAGAATCTAATTGTATTATACTTTTACAAGGGAAACATAAGAAGAAATGAATGCCCAGAGCTATTGCTTTTGGGCACATCAACATAAACTGCTTTCTCTCTTCCTGGTATCCACACAGTACCTTCCCACCCAAAGCCAATGTATCACAGTTTCTGAAATAAAGCCTCATCACCTAGTCCTTATCAGGTTCCAAAACAAAAGTCACTAGAAGAGTAGATCTAACACAGTCTTCCAGCAATTGTGTGACCTTCAAACTATCTTCAGAGAGATCTTCCTATCTCATTTTCTGATACTTCTTTTCAGGCAAAATATACTCCAGAGGTAGGAGGTAAAGCTTTCTTAGGGACCCCCAATATCTCCATTAAATATTTTAAAAACAATTCCACTGGTGCTATATTCATGGATTTAGGGAAGCTAACAACTCTTAAACTTAGCATCCTTGCATAATTTTCAGATCTTATTAGACAAGCTAATAATGCCACATCCAGATGTTGCCCCTCTCAGTTGAACCTCCTGCAGGTCGTGTTGCATAGTCTCTAATTTCCTCTCTAGTACAAAATTCCTGTGTGACAAGGTGTGACTTACAGTCTTGTATAGAATTATCCATAGCATGTTTATTAAATACACTATTTGTTCTAAACGAGCCACAGCATTCCATATTGAATCTGCATGCATGTAATTTGAATATCATTTCCTTTGAGCATTGGCTATTGGCTTACCACCGCAATTCTGAGCACAGAAACATGCTGTGGCTGTGACAGGTGAGAAATTCCTTTAAAAGTTTAGCTTAAAACGTAAGGGCCCCTTTTAGTAAGCGGCGGTAAGCCCAACACGGGCTTACCGCTCGCTAAACAGGAAGTACCGCCGGGCTACCACAGCAGCCTGGTGGTACTTCGCATCCCTAGCGCATCATCATATCCAGTGCTACAAAAACATATTTTTTTGTAGCGTCAGAGTGTACTCGGCAGTAATTGGGCAGTGCCCCGTGCTGCCCTGTTACCGCTGGGTTAGCACGGGACCTTACCACCACTCAATGGGTGGCGGTAAGGGCTCCCCCATGAAATGGCCGCACAGTAAGTGTTTTACTCGCCACATGGCCATTTCCTGCAGGAAAGAGAGACTTCCCTTTTACCTGCTGTGGTAAGGGCCTTGGTATGCGTGAAAACACACACTGACACCAGCGCAGGCCCCTTTTTGCCACAACTTGGTAAAAGGCGCTCTAAATGAGCTAAGAGCTCATTTGAATTGCTTTAATAACTTTATGGAAATGGGTACTCACATACAAACATTTTTGCCGGCCAGTTCATAGGGCTCCTAATTAAATCTTCCCCTGAAAACATAAACTAATCAATTCATAAAAACTATTAAGCTATCTGTCAGAAGTAGAATTTTCAATTAGTAGTAAGCATGTCATAATTAAGTCTCTCTTTAAAAAGAAAAAACAACTCCTGTTTAGATCCCAGTGTCTCAGAGAACTACTGATCAATAGCTAATCTTTCATTTCTTTCTAACCTAATAGAACATGTTGATGATGTAAAATTGGTTGCCTTCTATCGGCTGTCTTCCCTGCTGTCCTGTGCCACCCTCTCATCATCTGGGTTATTGCGAAATGCTTTGTTGGGTTAACTATTCCCATTGCCTTGGTAAAGAATGAGATGCTAGCTAGAGTGACTAGTACATGCGTTCTACTTAGCCCTTGTTTGCGTGATGCCATGACGAATTGCACTACTGCTGAGGACGTGAAGAAATCAGCGCGTCCGATCTCTTTCAGCTGCTTAACATAGGACCGCAATGCCGCCATGTACCTCCTCCGCGTGGCATCTGACAAAGATTGCAGAATCAATTCCCAGACGTCCGCGGTCCAAAACTCCATACACTGTCTGGGATCGGGGTCTGGAACGGTTCCGCACCGGGAGCCCGGGATCTGAAGTCGGCGAACTTGAAACGAGAGAGAGCGTCAGCTAGTACATTCTCCTTACCCGCAATGTGTTTTGCCTTTATGGCCACATTATGTACCAAACACTGCAGAACTATTTCCCGAATCAGATTAATGGTAGGGATTGCGTGCGCGGACAGGCCATTTATGGCGTGCACTACTGCCATATTATCGGAATGAAAAATAATCGCCCTGTCCGCTAACTCGTGTCCCCAAATGTGGAAAGCCGCCATTATCGGGAATAGCTCTAAGAATGTGATATCGCGAGTGGTCCCTGCTGCCACCCAAGCTTCGGGCCATCGCGCCGCACACCATGCCCCTTGGAAGTAAATGCCGAAACCTTCCCCCCCTGCTGCATCTGTGAAGAACTGTAAGGCGTCTGCTTGGATGGGGGCGTCATGCCAAAATGAAATCCCGTTGAAATTTACTAAAAACCGCCTCCAGACTTCTAGATCCTGCTTAATGGCTTTTGTTACTCTTATATGATGATACGGCCGTGATACTCCGGCGGTCGCTAAGGCCAGCTTTCTAGCGAATATACGCCCCATGGGCATCACCCTCGTGGCGAAACATAATAGCCCTAGAAGCTCCTGAAACTGCCTCAAAGTTGCTTTATTGGCCTGCATCATAGCATTAACTGCGTCAGTCAGCTTAACAATTTTGTCTATCGGCAATCTAGAGCACTGTTCCCTAACGTCGAGCTCGATCCCTAGGAATGTAATTACCTGCACTGGGCCCACTGTCTTATCTGCCGCTAAAGGGATGCCAAATTTCAGCGCCACCTGCATAAAAACCTGCAACACGGCAGCGCATTCCTGCGCATTCGTGCCGCAGAACAGGAAATCATCCAAGTAGTGCACCACCGCTCCCTCTGTGGCTATCTGCTCTATTACCCAGTGTACAAATGAGCTGAACTGCTCAAAATACGCGCAAGATATTGAACAACCCATCGGTATGCACTTATCAAAGTAGAAGCCGCCTTTAAAAGTAAAGCCCAGCAAATGGAAGGACTCTGGATGCACTGGCAGCAAGCGGAAAGCCGACTCAACATCGGCTTTTGCTAAATGTGCCTGCCTTCCCCGCTGCCTGACTATTTGAATAGCTTTATCTACTGACGCATAATGAACCGTGCAGCTATCAGGGTCCAAATAGTCATTGACGGAGGCGCCTAGCGGATAAGAGAGATTCTGAATCAGGCGGAACTTTCCCTGCTCTTTTTTCGGAATTATCCCTATTGGAGATATTATCATGGGCGAGAATGGTGGGTCCGTAAACGGGCCCGCCATTCTACCCAGCGACAATTCTTTAGCTATCTTTTCTTCCGCTACCTGTGAATGCATGTTAATGGAGGCTGCATTCTTCGGGCATGTGATGGACATGGGCTTGGGACCTCTATAGGGAATTACGTAACCTGAACTGAAACCTGAAGCTATGGCTTGCGCACTGGCCTTATCCGGGTAGTGTGATAGCCACCACTCCATGGCCTCAAGCCTGATGGGGGATGGTGCCATTTGCGTCTGACCCGTGTCCTGACTGGGAGTTCTGTTGTCTCCTATTTCTTGCGCTCCTGCAGTATGTCGCTGGGTGGCCTCCCCCACAGTTTGTGCAAGCATGCCTGAATTTACAGGGATGCCACGTACACGTCCCACTATTAAATTGCCTGCATATTCTTTTTCCTGCCTGCCCGCTATATTGGCGCTGCCCTGATGGAAATGCCTGAAAGGACTGCCCCTGCCGATTACCTGTGCTATCGGCCATATTGAAGCCCTTGTCTTGTGCAAAAGGTCTATTGACTGCCATCTCATCCATCCACAAGTCAAATACCCTGTGTTTCCATGAGATAGCGGGGTTTTCTGCCATACTCTTACGAAATTTAATATCATAATTGAGCCAAGCCCAACCCCCATAGCGCTTATGTGCTCTGTTAATGGTATCCATATATCGTACTAAGTATGGTCCCAATTCTGGCTCCCTCTCAATTATAACCGTCATAAATATGTGAAAGGCCGATAACCAATTGCTAATGGATTTATAAATTTTTGGCTTTCTTTCCCGCTCCCATGGCGGGATAAGGCTGTCTTTCCCAAGGCTATTTTCCTCATCGCTATCCCGTAGCAACAGAGAAAAAATGTCTATGAACTCGTTCCTCCAAATTTTCTCTTTCATAGCCCTAGGAACACAGGTGGAAAGGGTAAAGACCCCACATAAAGCGTCACTGCTAGGATTGAATACTTGGCCTACCCCTTCATGTGTGACCATAGACTGTGCCCCAGACTCGGCGGCGCCCGGCGCGCTACCCATCGCTGGGTGCCCGCCCTGCCGCGCCCCAGAGTCTGCGGCACCCACGGTACCTGCTTGTCCACTCTGCACTGTTGCCGCCGGAACGACCAGTGCTGACTCATAATCTTGTACAGCGTTTCTAATGACCTGTAAGAAGGCCGTGTGTTGGCTCTGTGCCATGTGTAGTACGGCGCTGTCCTGCGACTTACCCCCTGCAGGAATTTGCGGGGCATTCTGAATCGCCGCCGTCTGTGCTGGTGTCCGTGCCTGCATATGCTGCAACCTGGAATCTTGCGGCTGCAATGCCGGCTCCATATGCGCTCTGTCCTCAGTCGACTCCGGTACTCGCATGTCCCTTAATTGCTGCGTAACCGTGGACACGCCATGCTGCTCTATCTGCCTTCTGAGCTCGACCATCAAAGCATCCATGTCTATTGCTGGCTGCGCTTGTGTTGCCGGCGCCTGCTGCGTAGTTCCTGCTCGACTGCTCCGTCGCGGCCTCGCTCGGCTCGCCTCTCCATCTCGCTCCTGGATAGCCTTGCTCTTCTTGTGCGACGCTGCCTTCGTGGCGGCTTTCCTCGCTGCCCCTTGCTTCTTGGCGCGTTGTGATGGCATAGTTGCTCGTTCACCACGTCGCGAATCGCGATGCCCCCAACTCGTTGCCCGCCTAGAGGAGCGACCACGGGGTTTTCAAATGGACGCGTGCGCCTCACCCTGCCTGCCTCAACCTCTGCAAGCACCCCTTGCTGCACCACAACAGTTCCAGCGATTTCTGCCTGTCTACCCACGCGGCGACGGGGATCAAAAAGGCAACAGCGGTACTCTCTGTTGGATCAAAGGTGAGAACGCTGCTCTCTCCTTGCTGTCCCGAATGGAAAGGAAATTCCCCTTTCCTTCCCTTCCTTTAATTTTCTTTTCTCTCCGCCCCTCCCCTCCCCTTCCCTGCTTTAACCCTTTGCCTGCCTATCTCTACCTTTCTATTCTCCCTGCACCCTCCTCCCGCCTCCCCCCCCCCCCCCCCCCCCCCCCCCCCCCCCCCCGTCGCAGGCCATCGGCCCGGTTGTGCCCAGCCTCCCTTTAGGAGGTGTGGCTGGGTTCTTTCTTTTTGTTCAATGCGTGTTCTAACCTTCTAACTTGTGTTTTAAGTTTTTTCAGTTCATCATTGAACCATGGTATTGAATTCTTTCTGTGTGAGGTTCTGGTTTGAATTGGGGCAATGTTATCTAATATTGATCTGCATCTATCGTTCCATTCTAGGAGGAATTGGTTTGTATTTGCCTTTATTGTCCATCCGTTGTGGTACATCTGTTGCCAGAATGTTACCGGGTCTATTTTTCCTTTCGTGGTGTAGGTTTTTTGTTCTTGTTTGTTAATTGTGTCTTTCGTTTGTCATTGAAGGGAGATGTATGCTTTGTAATGGTCTGACCATGGTGTGGGTGTCCATTTTGTATCCATTAGTATGAGGTTTGAGTCTGGGTCGAATTTGTGTGTAATAATGTTTAATGTGTGTCCTTTAGTGTGGGTTGGTTCCAAAAATATTCTGTGCTGATCAACACCCTACCTTGGTACAATACTTGCTACCCTATTCCCCACCCTGACACTCCACTCCTTGGATCAACATCTACTTTTTGTTCCTACTGTACAGTCAGTGACCTTGGCTACTTTTTGTAAAACAATGTTCTTGGTCACTGGCCCTGTACTTTGGAATATGCTTCCCATAGGGCTGCAGTTATTGCATTCCCATGCAGTGGCGTAGCCAGACAGTCAGTTTTGGATGGGCCTGTGCCCAAAGTGGGTGGGCACAAACTTTTCTCTGCTCCGCCCTACCTCCACCTCAAAATATAAATACTTTAGCTAATGAGGATCCTCAAGCTCAGTCAGCTGAAGACTTTCTCTGAAGGTGGCCAGATCTCTCTTTTACCAAGCTTGGCAGGCAGCAGCAATGACCCTAAGCCACTGATGCCAGCACCCCACACATGCTTAGCTGTTGATGGCTCAAGGATGCTGTTGCCAGAGCTTGGTAGAAGGGAGTTCTGGCTGCCTTTGGAGGAGGTCCTTAGCTGGGGAAGCCTGGGAATCCTCACCAGCTATACAGCAAGGGTTAGGACTGGTATTAGACCTGCTTGGGCCCAAGTCAGAAACTAAAGGAGGGCTCCCCTCCCCGATTCCCTCTCCTCTTTGCTTCCCCTCCAATTTCCCACCTGCCATTACTATCACACCAACAGACCCTCAACAAATACAGAACAAGGGATCACAAATTAGAAATAAAAATATTTAGACAAAAATTGAAAGGGAACCCCAAGAAGTTAAACATAGCATTACTGCAACACTGGAGACATAAAACAGAGATGCATTTCCTTTTCTACAGAACACAATACAAAGACATTTGCTATGCACATTTCCAAAAGCTAACATATTCTATTTAAAGCTAACATATTCTATTTAAAACATTCAAAATAAAATGCTTTGGTTCTACCTTTGTTGTCTGGACATTTTATTTTTCCATCTTGCTGGTTCCAATTTCTCTTTTCTGCTTTCCTCTCTGTCGTCTGCTAATTCTTCTTCAAGCGGCTGCAATCCATTTGTCTTTTCTCCTCTCTCCTGTCTGTTCCCTCACTATTCCTGCCTCTGACATATTGATCATTCCTTTTTAGCTCTTTTTCTGCCTCTCTCTCACCCTTCTTCGTCTCCTTTTTACTTTTCAACTACCTATCAAATTTTCATCTTCTTCTTTCACCCACTAGCTCTCCCATTCCCCATCTTACTCCTCCCCATCTCTACTTTCTCTTTTATCTTTAATCTACTCCCCATTACCATATTTCTACTCTCTGTAATCACTATCTCTCATTCATTTCCTTGCCACCCCCTCCTCCCCCTCTTGGCCTCTCCCACAGGGTTCCACCATTCCCATCGTCTTCTTCCCTCCACCCTTCTAACCAGCATCTGATCTCCTCCCCACCCCACCCCACCCTGGTAGCCTTATATTTTCTTGCCCCTTCTCTCTTCATTCCTGTCCTCTCCCCCATGGCCCAGCATTTCCCCCCTCACCACCTACTGTGTACCTTTCCCTCCCTCTCATCCACCCCCATGTCTATCTCCCCCTTTCATTCCCATTGTCCACCATCTCTCTCTCCCTCTCCTTTGCGTTCTGGGTCCAACATCTCTCTCCCCTTCCCATACAGCATCTCTACCTTCCTCCCCTCTACCATCATGTCCAACATTTCTCTCTCCCTCTCCCTTGTGTTCTGGTCCAACATCTCTCTCCTCTTCCCATGCAGCATCTCTCCCTTCCTCCCCTCTACCATCATGTCTAACATTTCTCCCTTCCCTCCACCCCTTTGCCCACCATTTCTCCCTCCTCTCCACCCCTATGTTCAACATTTTTCCCCCTCTCACCACCTGTCCCCTCTCTATGCAGCATGTCTCCCTCCCCTCCACGTCATATGCAGCCAAGACTTCACCCTTCCTCACCCCTCCACCCCTTTGCTGCATCTCTCCCTTCTTCCCCGTGCAGCATCTCCCCCACTCACCGTGCCTCATCTTTCTATCTTCCCTCCCCCCTGTGGAGCATCTTTCCTTCCATCTTCCCTCCCCCCTGTGCAGCTGCTGTGCCCCGTCTTTCCTCCCCCATGCAACATCTTTTCCCCATCATCCCTTCCCCCGTGCAGCAACTTTCACTCCATCTTTCACCCTCCTTGCAGGCCCGCCCAGCAGCAGTGTTCCTGTAGCTTGCAGCGATTCCGGTTGCAGGCTCGGCTCGCAGCGATTCCCATACACTGCCTGCCGGCTGCCGCTCAACAATCTCCTTGCAGCTACTAAGCGCTAACCCGTAAGCCTCTCCTCTGCCACAACTTCCGGTTTCTGCCCAGTCAAGATGCGGCAGAGGAGAGGCTTCCGGGTTAGCGCTTAGTAGCTGCAAGGAGATTGTTGAGTGGCAGGCAGCGTGTGGGAATCGCTGTGAGCCAAGCCTGCAACTGGAATTGCTGTGCAGGAACACTGCTGCTGGGCTGGCCTCACCCCAAATTGGGTGGGCCGCCCCTTAACCATGCAGAGTTCAGAGTAGCCCTTAAAACCCATTTATTTAGGCAAATATATGAGCTTCCTAGCTGATCTCTAGAGCCTTCGTCATTTGTCGGGCTTTACCTCCAAAGGGGCATATTCCAGACTCATGGAGAAGTATTTTCAAAGCACTTAGACTTACAAAGTTACATAGAGGGGCATTTTCGATATGATGTCTACATTTTGCTGAAAATGTCCAAGAATAAAATAGTGAAAATGACCATTAAAAAAAAAAAAAAACCCACATATCTTTCTTCTTTGAAAATGACCAATTTCTAGATGTTGTTGTGCTTAGTACATCTATCTTTTTGGACCATTTCCTCCCCCCTCCCCCCCAAAAAAAGTCCAAGTGAAAAACGCACAAAATCAAGCCATTGGGACGTAGGAGGAGCCAGCTTTCCTAGTAGACTGGCCACACAGGCATCCAAGCAGAGCAGTGGGGCACCCTAGAGGGCACTGTAATGGACTTCACATAAAAGGTCCCAGGTACACATCTCACCATCAACCCCTTATGTTGTATGGTGAGGGCTTCAAAACCCATGGAAAACCTACCCATCTATACACCACTACAATGGCCCTTATGGATACAGGTGTCACTTATATTTTATTTATTTATTTAACACGTTTATACCCCACATTTTCCCACCAGAAGCAGGCTCAATGTGGCTTACACAAGACCGTAGGGAAAACTACAGTTCAGAATAGTACAATTAAACACTATATGAACGTAAAGGTATCATATAAAAGAGCAGATGTAATAAGGGTGAATAAAAATAAAAAGGGTCTATGGATTTTGCTGCAACAGAAGAAGAAGAGGTAAAATTAGGTTGAGTCAGGAACGTAAGCCTTCTTGAACAGGGTGGTCTTCAGTAAATTCCTGAAATTTAGATGATTCTGAGTTGTTTTTATGAATGTAGGTAGTGCATTCCATAACTGTGTTCCTATGAACATGTGGGTACAGTAGGTTTTGTTTTTTGAGGGGGGGGGGGGGGACTGACACTTTCCAACACAAGTGTAATAGTTAGAGTGGATTATGGGCCGGGATCACCTTCTCTACACCAACCACTAGGCTGTTCCAGGACCCTACTTTCTGCTCTAACAGGACTGGCCATAACATCTGAAGTTGTCCTAGAGGCTGGTATGTACTGCTTCATTTACATCTTTGCAGGGTGGAAGGGTATCAGTGACCATTGAAGGAGTAAGGGGGTGTCATTTCTTTATTCCTGCAGTGGTCATGTGGTCATTTAGGGCACTTTTTTCCCGACTTATTCGTTAACAAAACAGGGCTAAACCAAAAGGTCCAACTTATAGCCCTGGTTGTTTTGAAAAACATCAAAAACTAGTTCGTTTTTGTGAGAAAAACATCCAAATGCAGATTTATGCCACCTTTTTGTACATTTTTCTCTTTGGAAAATGAGCTCCATAGTAACCTATGGAACTGTGTAAGTCTATGTGCTTTGAAAATGAGCCCCATAGACTCTATCTGCTCGATATTTAAAACCATTTAAATAGCCAGGAATGGCTCCTGGCTGGTTAAATCACAATTAACCAACTATCCAGCAACATTCAGCAGGAAATAGCTGGTTATCTCCCGCTGAGTGTTGTCGGTTAGCATTTAGCAGATAACCAGTTAAGTTGCGCGATATAACCGGCTATCCACCGCTATTCAGCGCTTCACCAGCTAAATTTGGTGGCCACATTTGGCCTCCAAATTAACAGGTATATCTCTGGCCAGTTTAAACTTAGCTGGCCAGTTCTGAATATTGGCTTGGCCCAGCCAAAACACTACTACTACTACTACTACTATTACTATTTAGCATTTCTATAGCGCTACAAGGCATACGCAGCACTGCACAAACATAGAAGAAAGACAGTCCCTGCTCAAAGAGCTTACAATCTAATAGACAAAAAATAAATAAAGTAAGCAAATCAAATCAATTAATGTGAACGGGAAGGAAGAGAGGAGGGTAGGTGGAGGCGAGTGGTTACAAGTGGTTACGAGTCAAAAGCAATGTTAAAGAGGTGGGCTTTCAGTCTAGATTTAAAGGTGGCCAAGGATGGGGCAAGACGTAGGGGCTCAGGAAGTTTATTCCAGGCGTAGGGTGCAGCGAGACAGAAGGCGCAAAGTCTGGAGTTGGCAGTAGTGGAGAAGGGAACAGATAAGAAGGATTTATCCATGGAGCGGAGTGCACGGGAAGGGGTGTAGGGAAGGACAAGTGTGGAGAGATACTGGGGAGCAGCAGAGTGAGTACATTTATAGGTTAGTAGAAGAAGTTTGAACAGGATGCGAAAACGGATAGGGAGCCAGTGAAGGGTCTTGAGGAGAGGGGTAGTATGAGTAAAGCGACCCTGGCGGAAGATGAGACGGGCAGCAGAGTTTTGAACTGACTGGAGAGGGGAGAGGTGACTAAGTGGGAGGCCAGCAAGAAGCAGATTGCAGTAGTCTAAACGAGAGGTGACAAGGGTGTGGATGAGGGTTTTGGTAGAGTGCTTGGAAAGAAAGGGGTGGATTTTACGGATGTTGTAAAGAAAGAAACGACAGGTCTTGGCTGGATATGAGCAGAGAAGGAGAGAGAAGAGTCAAAGATGACCCCAAGGTTTCGAGCTGAGGAGACAGGGAGAATGAGAGAGCCATCAACAGAAATAGAAAACATACCCAGATATTCAATGCCAGTCACTGGAAATCTGGACTCAGCCCGGCTACCTCCCATGGTCTGAATATCAGGCCCTCTGTTTCTCTATTCCAGTACTGGAATAACCCTTCTCAGCGCTCTCCTTCCTGAAGTACACAAGTACTAAAATATTGCCACACTGGGACAGACCGAAGGTCCATCAAGCCCAGCACTCTGTTTCCATCAGTGGCCAATCCAGGTCACAAATACCTGGCAAGATACCAAAAAAAGTTCATTACATTTTATGCTGCTTATCCCAGAAATAAGCACTTCCCCTATGTCTTCTGTGACTGTGATATATTGTAGTTCCTTTCCCAGTTATGACTCTCCATTTATTGACTTTCACGTAAACTGCTGTGATGATATGTTTCATTAGCAGTATAGCAAATAAAAACTTCAACTTGAACTTATATATCTTTCTCCTGTCTTCTCTACCCTTTTCCTGCCTTCTTCCTATTATCCATTTGTCCTTTCTTCTGTCTATTTAGCCCTCACATCACATTTTTGCTCCCCAACGTTTCTATCGTTAAAGAGAATCTTGTTTTTTAGGTGCTGCACCTTCTTCTCTCCAGTGCATTTTTTCTAGTGAAAAAGGTGCCGGTACTCAAATGCTAGGCCGTTCTTTAAGGATGGGGGTGATCACTTACGGTCCCACCCCACAATAGCCAGGCCCCCTGCAACCAGTCACAGAATCTATGACAAGGCAGAATTGGTGTGTAGAGCCTGAGCTCTTTCATTAAAACTTGGGGACCCATGAGTCAATTTTAGCAGACAACAGTGGAGGAGTGGCCTAGTGGTTAGGGTGGTGGACTTTGCTCCTGGGGAACTGAGGAACTGAGTTCGATTCCTGGCACAGGCAGCTCCTTGTGACTCTGGGCAAGTCACTTAACCCTCCATTGCCCCATGTAAGCCCTGGGCAAGTCACTTAACCCTCCATTGCCCCACATAAGCCGCATTGAGCCTGCCATGAGTGGGAAAGCGCAGGGTACAAATGTAACAAAAATAAAATAGATACTATTGGAGATTCTACATGGAATGTTGCTACTCTTTGAGGTTCTGTAGCTACTATTGGAGATTCTACATGGAATGTTGCTATTCCACTAGCAACATTCCATGTAGAAGGCTGCGCAGGCTTCTGTTTCTGTGCAGGACGTCAGACTCACAGAAGCAGAAGCCTGCGCGGCCACATTGGTGATCTGCTAAGGGCCGACTTCTACATGGAATGTTGCTAGTGGAACTCTGGGCAAGTCACTTAACCCTCCATTGCCCCATGTAAGCCGCATTGAGTCTGCCATGAGTGGGAAAGCGCAGGGTACAAATGTAACAAAAATAAAATAGATACTATTGGAGATTCTACATGGAATGTTGCTACTGTTGGAGATTCTACATGGAATGTTGCTACTATTGGAGATTCTACATGGAATGTTGCTATTCCACTAGCAACATTCCATGTAGAAGGCTGCGCAGGCTTCTGTTTCTGTGAGTCTGATGTCCTGCACGTACGTGCAGGACGTCAGACTCACAGAAGCAGAAGCCTGCGCGGCCACATTGGTGATCTGCAAGGACCGACTTCTACATGGAATGTTGCTAGTGGAACTCTGGGCAAGTCACTTAACCCTCCATTGCCCCATGTAAGCCGCATTGAGCCTGCCAAGAGTGGGAAAGCGCAGGGTACAAATGTAACAAAAATAAAATAGATACTATTGGAGATTCTACATGGAATGTTGCTACTGTTGGAGATTCTACATGGAATGTTGCTACTATTGGAGATTCTACATGGAATGTTGCTATTCCACTAGCAACATTCCATGTAGAAGGCTGCGCAGGCTTCTGTTTCTGTGAGTCTGATGTCCTGCACGTACGTGCAGGACGTCAGACTCACAGAAGCAGAAGCCTGCGCGGCCACATTGGTGATCTGCAAGGACCGACTTCTACATGGAATGTTGCTAGTGGAACTCTGGGCAAGTCACTTAACCCTCCATTGCCCCATGTAAGCCGCATTGAGCCTGCCAAGAGTGGGAAAGCGCAGGGTACAAATGTAACAAAAATAAAATAGATACTATTGGAGATTCTACATGGAATGTTGCTACTATTGGAAATTCTACATTGCTATTCCACTAGCAACATTCCATGAAGAAGGCTGCGCAGGCTTCTGTTTCTGTGAGTCTGACGTCCTGCACGTATGTGCAGGACGTCAGACTCATAGAAGCAGAAGCCTGCGCGGCCACGTTGGTGATCTGCAAGGGCCGACTTCTACATGGAATGTTGCTAGTGGAATAGCAACATTCCATGTAGAATCTCAAATAGTAGCAACAGTGGAGGAGTGGCCTAGTGGTTAGGGTGATGGACTTTGCTCCTAGGGAATTGGGTTCGATTCCCACTTCAGGCACAGGCAGCTCCTTGTGACTCTGGGCCAGTCACTTAACCCTCCATTGCCCCAGGTACAAATAAGTACCTAAGCCGCATTGAACCTGCCATGAGTGGGAAAGAGCGCGGGGTACAAATAAAAAAAAAACCACACAAAAAAACAAAGAAACATGCTGGTACTCAGTACTCCCTCAAAAAAAGCCCTGCTTCTGTCTATACAGCACTACCTTTATATTTAGTCATTTTCTCATTTTATGAGGGCTCCTGTTGTGTGCTCTTATGTTTACCAGAAAGTTTCCTGACTCGATTGTTAAAAAGTATACCACGGTCTTCAGACTGCATCCAAGTGGTGTTACCTCCTTCTCTCTGAAGTTCAGTTAGAGCCAACCTGATTTAAATAATTTAGCTACCCACCGGGTTTTAAAGGTCTTTAACGCCCCACCACAATCCCACTGGTTGTAGTGTTCTGCCTTTTTCCTTTGTTTCTCATTTCAAAAGGCAGAGAGGATGGGGGAAAGCTGGGACACATATTATTGATTTAGCTTTCAGTGCTGTGGTATGAGCTTGCCAAACGAGGCCCTGGTAAACAGCATTTGATGGTATTAATAATCAGGCCAAACAATTTTTTTTGCAGGTATTACTGCTCTAGTTTTTAAGTGCTAATGGAAAATATGTCATGGGGCACTCTCTGCATTCTACCGCAGGCTACAAAATATGTCCTAGTCTTCGACCACAGTACAATTGCAGACCCATTAAAAGTCCATTAAATACAGCGCTAGGACTGTGCCGCTAAAACCTGAATTGGATTTGACAGTGGATGTTCTAGCTGCTTCTTCTCCTGAAGGTGACATCACTAATTTCAAGGCAGTCACCCTCTACCCTACATCATTGCCTCCCATCACGCTCTCCGTTGGTAGAATTACTTTGTTATAAGCTAAGTCATTTCCTCTTTCTCTCCCGGGAATTCAAGACTCCATTCGTGACTGATAAGTAGAAGAATATGAAATTAGAGCTTAGCCATGCAATGGGCTTCCCTTTGGACATCTGTCTCTGCTTGCAGTATGTGAAACGATTACACTTTTTATAGACAATGACATAGTTGTATTAACTGGTGCCTGAGGGCAGGTACTGTTACAGATGTGCATCAGCAGCATTCTGTGTATTGTTACTACTACTACTACTACTCTATTTAGCATTTCTATAGCGCTACAAGGCATACGCAGCGCTGCACAAACATAGAAGAAAGACAGTCCCTGCTCAAAGAGCTATGTAATAAAAGTGAGCCAAGTATAGGACAATCAAGCCATTGTGACATCACTGATGAGGTTGGCTCTTATTGGTGGCCTGAGGCATTATGACATCACAATATTAGCTCTGATTACAAGAGACTACTACTACTACTATTTAGCATTTCTATAGCGCTACAAGGCGTACGCAGCGCTGCACAAACATAGAAGAAAGACAGTCCCTGCTCAAAGAGCTTACAATCTAATAGACAAAGATAAGGTAAACAAATCAATTATTGTGTACAGGAAGGAGGAGGGTAGGTGGAGGCAGGTGGTTACAAGTGGTTACGAGTCAAAAGCAATGTTAAAGAGGTGGGCTTTCAGTCTAGATTTAAAGGTGGCCAAGGATGGGGCAAGACGTAGGGGCTCAGGAAGTTTATTCCAGGCGTAGGGTGCAGCGAGACAGAAGGCGCGAAGTCTGGAGTTGGCAGTAGCGGAGAAGGGAACAGATAAGAAGGATTTCTCCAGTCTGCCCATCCATGCCACCTACTCTCTACTACTACTACTATTTAGCATTTCTATAGCGCTACAAGGCGTACGCAGCGCTGCACAAACATAGAAGAAAGTCCCTACTCAAAGAGCTTACAATCTAATAGACAAAAAATAAAGTAAGCAAATCAAAACAATTAATGTGAACGGGAGGGAAGAGAGGAGGGTAGGTGGAGGCAAGTGGTTACGAGTCAAAAGCAATGTTAAAGAGGTGGGCTTTCAGTCTAGATTTAAAGGTGGCCAAGGAAGGGGCAAGTCGTAGGGGCTCAGGAAGTTTATTCCAGGCGTAGGGTGCAGCGAGACAGAAGGCGCGAAGTCTGTGGAGTTGGCAGTAGTGGAGAAGGGAACAGATAAGAAGGATTTATCCATGGAGCGGAGTGCACGGGAAGGGGTGTAGGGAAGGACGAGTGTGGAGAGATACTGGGGAGCAGCAGAGTGAGTACATTTATAGGTTAGTAGAAGAAGTTTGAACAGGATGCGAAAACGGATAGGGAGCCAGTGAAGGGCCTTGAGGAGAGGGGTAGTATGAGTAAAGCGACCCTGGCGGAAGATGAGACGGGCAGCAGAGTTTTGAACCGACTGGAGAGGGGAGAGGTGACTAAGTGGGAGGCCAGCAAGAAGCAGATTGCAGTAGTCTAAACGAGAGGTGACAAGGGTGTGGATGAGGGTTTTGGTACAGTGCTCGGAAAGAAAGGGGCGGATTTTACGGATTTCTAACTCTGAAACAGAGAGCACCGGTTCTGGTGGAGGCCATGTTTTTTTCGATCAGATAGATGCAGTTCAGAGAAGGGTTACAAAGATGTCGCAAGACCAGCAAAATAAACCATCCACGTCGACTTGGTTTAAGGACTAAAACTGCGTTCACTATGAGAGATAGGGTGGGAGTTATGATAGAAAAATTCAAGCTAGCTGGTTTCTATAAAAGTATAAGGAGGAAGGTAACCAAAGACCATAACGGACATTACCTGACTCTTCTTCTTCCCCTTTTCCCTCCCTAAGTTCCCCCCAATTGTACCTACCATACATGTACCTCAATCTACCACAATATCACTTTGTATTCATTCATACTATGTATTTGTTCAGACCGGAATCGGCTAACTCCGTTAACGGTCATATGTAAGCCACATTGAGCCTGCAAAAAGGTGGGAAAATGTGGGATACAAATGTAAGAAATAATAATAATAATAAGTATCTGTCAAGTTTGCACCGGGACACTTCCCAAACACCAATTCCTTCCTAGGACTATTCCTGCCTGTCCAATTCTCACCTGAGGGGGACAATTCCCTCCTAGGGACTCCTCCCCTCCGGTCATCTCCCATCCTCTGTACCCTTTAGTTACTAAAATTGCTTCTTTTTCCTTTTGCGTGTTGTATTGGGCCTTTTTGTGTACTTGTCTGAACTCCTATAAGTGTTTGCTTGTGACGTGGCACTGCGGTTCTTTTCAGACGCTGACAGGCATGATCGGGGGCGGTAGTGAAGCTGGAAGGTTTGTCTAAATTCGAGAGTGAATTAGTGTGTGCTGGGGAGTTGAATCGGGTTGGCGAGGGTAATTTTCTGGGATGGAGCAGCCTAGAACAGAAAATATGATGCATGGGGGGAGGGGGGGGGGGAAGTAGCGCAATGTGAATATCGGGACTTTGGCATCACGGATCTTTTAGATGCTGACAGGCAGGATGCTGGAAGGTTTGTCTCTGCTAAGTAGACCCTGAGCTCTTTCATTAAAGTACGAGAACCATGGGTGAAGTTTAGCAGACAGTGGAAAAGGTGCCGGTACTCAGTACCCCCAAGTACCCCCTCAAAAAAAACCCTGGTTATACAGCCCATGCATCATGCTGACACCATCTTCATTTCTTCTTCCGTCATGTCCCCACTACTGCATTTCTTCTGGCTATGCAGCTGCTTGAAGTTGTACCCCAAAGAACTAATCAGATGGAGAAGGGTCTCTGTTTTATCTTGGCTCCATCTCACATCTACAATGCGTTCCAAAAGCATCTTATAAAAGGTTTTCTTAACAGGGGAGCATAAATAAAATATGAGTGGCTCCTGTGACCCTGGTGGCACACAGTTTGGGTTCTCCCACGCAGGCTTGAATATCCTAAAACTATAACCCAGCTGGGCTTTCTGAAGAGACTGAGTAGTTTGTTGGAGTATCAGACTATAGGTACATAAGTACTGCCATACTGGGAAAGACCAAAGGTCCATCAAGCCCAGCATCCTGTTTTCGACAGTGGCCAATCCAGGTCACAAAATACCTGGCAAGATCCCCAAAAAGTACAAAACATTTTATACCGCTTATCCCAGAAATAGTGGATTTTCCCCAAGTCCATTTAATAACGGTCTATGGACTTTTCCCTTAGGAAGCCGTCCAAACCTTTTTTTAAACTCCGCTAAGCTAACCGCCTTTACCACATTCTCTGGCAACGAATTCCAGAGTTTAGTTACACGTTGATTGAAGAAATATTTTCTCCGATTCGTTTTAAATTTACTACATTGTAGCTTCATCGCATGCCCCCCTAGTCCTAGTATTTTTGGAAAGCGTGAACAGACGCTACACATCTACCCGTTCGACTCCACTCATTATTTTATAGACCTGTATCATATCTCCCCTCAGCCGCCTTTTCTCCAAGCTGTTCTTCTGCATGGTTTGTCAAGGTTGAAATCTCATCGTGTGGGAGGTTTTTAAGTGGGATGTGGAGGTGGAGACATCTGAGAATGTGTAAATAATGAGCAGGTATTAAAAGCGGACGCAGCAGGAGGCATGCGTAACCCTCACATTCTTCCTACTCCTATTTCCACCCTCCCCCCAAGTTTTATTGCTTTTCCTTTTCCTTCCACACTTCACTTCTAGTCAGTTGTACTTATCTGCTACCACCCAGCTGAGTGGTTTTTCTATGGTTATTGTATTTCCAATGACCAGAGGTTTGGGCTCCACTGGCTCCATTGACTGGTATCCACTGAGATTGCCTGATCACGTTGCAGAGTCTCAGTACAAGAAATAGTCAAAGCAGCCCTGAAGGCTATCAAAGCCAACCTAGAGTAGTTAGTTGTATGTTAACATGCAGAGAAGGGTCGATGATTTAACATTAGTGCAATTAACAATCATTGGGACGTGCTGCTATTAATCTTTTAAATATGTTCCTTACCGAATCCGAGTTCTACTTTGTTACTACACAGGTACAACTGGGTATTATTAGCACGAAAAACTTTAGTTCACGTAGATGAAGTGATTAACTCAAGGTCACAAAACAGGAATTAGAGCTCATAAGTCAAAGCCATTTTCCCCGTTGTAGTTCTGTACACTTATGGATAGCAGACACCTTTTGCTCTCTAATGACAGGAACGAGTCTGCAAGGGATCAATGCCCATAAAATGTTCTCAGCCTCTGTAATATAAAAGGACATTAAATCCATTCAGAGAGGCTGCATGCAGTGAGTTGAGCAGGGAGGATGGGAATTTATGTTACTGCTGGGGACTGTGTACAGCTGTGTCAGTCTGAGTGACTATTACCGTTACAAGGTTCCATTTAGACTTCTTTGAGATTCTGCCTCTCTTTCTTTTGTAAAATCCAAATAGTTTTCTTCAGCTGTTTTATTTATTTTCAAATTCAAAGGTTACTTTATCCCTCTTTACAGATTTATACTACTAGGAGATAACGCTTTGAAGTGTTATTAAATGGCAGCATATAGAAGCTGACTCTGTGGGTGCTTGAGCACACCCAATATTACGAAAATTCCTTGTATGTGTCCAGAGAGGGGTTATTTCCATTGGGCTTAGCACCCCCAATAATTTTGAAAAGTTGGCTCCTAAGGCATAGGTACAGTGACTGGTGGAGGCAGTCAAATAGTGATTACTGGCCAATGCACAATAGCAAGAGATTAAAAAAAAAATATTAGGCATTAGGGTATTTGATGGATCTCACCTTTGAGAAACTGCTGCTGGGTATTCCTGGACAGTGGGGGGGCGGGGACTCGGGGAGACGGTTTGTTAATGAGTAAAGCTAGCATAGTGGGGGAAAAATGTATTCTTAACCACTGGGTGGCGGACGTGCCTCCCTCTTATTGGTATTGGAGGAACAGGCTACATCAACTCATGCTTTGGGAAGCAAGGGGGGCACGCTTGACCCTAAACAGAAGCAGAAGCCTGCGCGGCCACATTGGTGGTCTGCAAGGGCCGACTTCTAGTGGAATAGCAACATTCTATGTAGAATCTCAAATAGCACCAACAGTGGAGGAGTGGCCTAGTGGTTAGGGTGGTGGACTTTGGTCCTGGGGAACTGATTTCGATTCCCACTTCAGGAGCTCCTTGTGACTCTGGGCAAGTCACTTAACCCTCCATTGCCCCATGTAAGCCGCATTGAGCCTGCCATGAGTGGGAAAGCGCAGGGTACAAATGTAACAAAAATAAAATAGATACTATTGGAGATTCTACATGGAATGTTGCTATTCCACTAGCAACATTCCATGTACAAGGCTGCGCAGGCTTCTGTTTCTGTGTGGAAATATACAATCTTTAGATACTGTCACATTACACTGATTTCCACTGATTGAAGAAATAAAGGTATTCAACCATAGCAGCGTTCTGTGCTAGGCACAGGCACGATTAATACAAATCAAAAAACCCGGTTCCAAAGCAGTCCCGCCACCAAGACCCTGACGCAACGAGACAAAACGCTGGCCATCGTTGGCTTGAGGGGAGTGAAGGAACGAGTTGGAATCGTTGAGTTTCTTAGTGCGAGCAGTTTGAAAGATAAGTGTTCTTTTGAACCATACATATTCACTGTATCACCGTGTGAAGTAGCTTGTTGGAGCACAACAGTGAGATAGAAATCTATAAAATTCATATCTATATAGTTGTGTGAAGGACATTAAAACACCACACTCTTTTGAAGGCTTTTGGCCAATGATGAACAGAGGGTCTACATAGATCCGTTTTAGCTCCGATAGATGGCTATAATCGAGGAGCTCTGTGAGGCCTTTGTTCCTTCTTAAACACAGAATGGTGCTATGGTTGAATACCTTTATTTCTTCAATCAGTGGAAATCAGTGTAATGTGACAGTATCTAAACAATGTTTAGAAACAACCTGCTATCAGCTAACGGCCATTCTCCCACCACTGTGGCCCGTACAGTATTATGGCTGGCCTGGTACCCGTTGTCTGTGACCCCCTCTGATCTACTTTTCCTGAATACCCATGTGGATTCTCAGCATGTCTGGCAGTGTCATTGTAGACATCAATCCATTTACAGCACAGATTGCCGTATGCACACAGGAAAGCACAGATGCGGAGGGGCCATATCCATTGGTGATTGCCGAAGGCACATTGCAAACCAGAGAAGACCACTCTGAAGATACATAACAGTTAAACCGTGTTGAAAACCTAGTGATCATGAAATGGAAAGGATAACTGCTGTGTGCAGTTGCTGCTACATTGATGTACTGTGATGGTAAACATCGTACAGGAGATAAACATGGAAGGAAGGTATTGAGAACTGGTGCATTGAAGAGCAACATGAGTAAAGAATCTCTGCAGGCAAGGTATATTAAATGGTGTTTTTGGTCTTTGTAAACAGTATTTGCACTTACTATACCGCCCAAGCTAACTTGCAGATCTGGGCGGTTTACGGACTAAAAACAGAAAATTCAGAAAAGAACTACAATTTTTGATAGGATAGACAGTATCACTTAGCAGTAGCACAATCAGTCAAAGATGAAGGGTAAATAGAGGAGATAGGAGGAAGGCCAGGAGGACTGTACTCTCCAGAACCTTGAGGCCCTGAAGTTAGGGTTACCATATGTCCGATTTTACCTGGACATGTCCTCTTTTTGATAACACTGTGGAGCATCCAGTCAGGTTTTGCTAGACTGCCCATTTGTCTGGGCTTGCGGATGAACAGGCAGGCTCGCGGGTGGATGGGCAGTTGGGCCTCAGGGTGTCCTATCCTCCACTCCCCTCCTTTACCTTATTATCGTGCCCTGGTGGTCTAGTGGCCTACTTGGGGCAGGAAAGAGCCCCCCCCTTTCCTGCCCGGCATGGCTGTCGACCAGTCTTACTTAGGAACAACAAACATAGTTTGAAATGTCTATATGCGAATGCCAGGAGCCTAAGAAATAAGATGGGGGAGTTAGAATATATTGCACTAAATGAAAAATTAGATATAATAGGCATCTCTGAGACCTGGTGGAAGGAGGATAACCAGTGGGACACTGTCATACCGGGGTACAAATTATATCGTAGTGATAGGGTGAATCGGATTGGTGGAGGGGTAGCATTGTATATTAACGAGAGCCTTGAATCAAATAGATTGAAAATTCTGCAGGAAGCAAAACACTCCTTGGAATCACTGTGGATTGAAATTCCATGTGCAAAGGGGAAAAGGATAGTGATAGGAGTGTACTACCGTCCGCCTGGCCAGGACGAACAGACGGATGCGGAAATGTTAAAGGAAATCAGGGACGCAAACAAACTGGGCAACACAATAATAATGGGGGATTTCAATTACCCGCATATAGACTGGGTTAATGTAACATCTGTACACGCAAGGGACATAAGATTTCTTGATGAAATCAAGGACAGCTTCATGGAACAGCTAGTTCAGGAGCCGACAAGAGAAGGAAAAATACTAGACTTAGTCCTTAGTGGTGCTCATGATCTAGTGCAGGGGGTAACGATACGAGGGCCGCTTGATAACAGTGATCATAATATGATCGGTTTTGATATTGGCATTGAAGGAAGTGAAACTAGGAAATCAAGTACGCTAGCGTTTAACTATAGAAAGGTGATTACGACAAAATGAGAAAAATGGTGAAAAAAAGACTGAAAGGAGCAGCTCGCAGAGTAAAAAACTTGCATCAGGCGTGGATGCTGTTTAAAAACACCATCCTGGAGGTTCAGGACAAATATATTCCACGTATTAGAAAAAAGGGAAAAAAGACTAAACGTCAGCCGGCGTGGCTAAACAGTAAGATAAAGGAAATCATTAGAGCCAAAAAACAATCCTTCAGAAAGTGGAGAAGAGAACCAACTGAAAGTAACAGGATAGATCATAAGGAATGCCAAGCCAAATGCAAAGCGGAGATAAGGAGGGCAAAAAAGGACTTTGAGAAGAAATTAGCGTTGGAAGCAAAAATACATAGTAAAAACTTTTTTAGATACATTAAAAGCAGGAAACCGGCCAAAGAGTCGGTTGGGCCGCTGGACGAAAATGGTGTTAAAGGGGCGATCAAGGAGGACAAAGCCGTAGCGGAGAAATTAAATGAATTCTTTGCTTCGGTCTTCACCGAGGAGGATTTGGGGGGGACACCGGTGCCGGAAAGAATATTTGAAGCGGGGGAGTCAGAGAAACTAAACAAATTCTCTGTAACCTTGGAGGATGTAATGGGTCAGTTCAGCAAGCTGAAGAGTAGTAAATCACCGGGACCTGATGGTATTCATCCCAGAGTATTAATAGAACTAAAAAATGAACTTGCGGAGCTACTGTTAGAAATATGCAATCTGTCCCTAAAATCGAGTGTAATACCGGAAGACTGGAGGGTAGCCAATGTTACTCCGATTTTTAAGAAAGGTTCCAGAGGAGATCCGGGAAATTATAGACCGGTGAGTCTGACGTCGGTGCCGGGCAAGATGGTGGAGGCTATTATTAAGAATAAAATTGCAGAGCATATACAAAAACATGGACTGATGAGACAAAGTCAGCACGGATTTAGTGAAGGGAAGTCTTGCCTCACCAATCTAATGCATTTTTTTGAGGGGGTAAGCAAACATGTGGACAATGGGGAGCCGGTTGATATTGTATATCTGGATTTTCAGAAGGCGTTTGACAAAGTGCCGCACGAAAGACTCCTGAAGAAATTGCAGAGTCATGGAATCGGAGGTAGGGTATTATTATGGATTAAGAACTGGTTGAAAGATAGGAAGCAGAGAGTAGGATTGCGTGGCCAGTATTCTCAGTGGAGGAGGGTAGTTAGTGGGGTCCCGCAGGGGTCTGTGCTGGGTCCGTTGCTTTTAATGTATTTATAAATGACCTAGAGATGGGAATAACTAGTGAGGTAATTAAATTCGCCGATGACACAAAATTATTCAGGGTCGTCAAGTCGCAGGAGGAATGTGAACGATTACAGGAGGACCTTGCGAGACTGGGAGAATGGGCGTGCAAGTGGCAGATGAAGTTCAATGTTGACAAGTGCAAAGTGATGCATGTGGGTAAGAGGAACCCGAATTATAGCTACGTCTTGCAAGGTTCCGCGTTAGGAGTTACGGATCAAGAAAGGGATCTGGGTGTCGTCGTCGATGATACGCTGAAACCTTCTGCTCAGTGTGCTGCTGCGGCTAGGAAAGCGAATAGAATGTTGGGTGTTATTAGGAAGGGTATGGAGTCCAGGTGTGCGGATGTTATAATGCCGTTGTATCGCTCCATGGTGCGACCGCACCTGGAGTATTGTGTTCAGTACTGGTCTCCGTATCTCAAAAAAGATATAGTAGAATTGGAAAAGGTACAGCGAAGGGCGACGAAAATGATAGTGGGGATGGGACGACTTTCCTATGAAGAGAGGCTGAGAAGGCTAGGGCTTTTCAGTTTGGAGAAGAGACGGCTGAGGGGAGATATGATAGAAGTGTATAAAATAATGAGTGGAATGGATCGGGTGGATGTGAAGCGACTGTTCACGCTATCCAAAAATACTAGGACTAGAGGGCATGAGTTGAAGCTACAGTGTGGTAAATTTAAAACGAATCGGAGAAAATTTTTCTTCACCCAACGTGTAATTAGACTCTGGAATTCATTGCCGGAGAACGTGGTACGGGCGGTTAGCTTGACGGAGTTTAAAAAGGGGTTAGATAGATTCCTAAAGGACAAGTCCATAGACCGCTATTAAATGGACTGGAAAAATTCCTCATTTTTAGGTATAACTTGTCTGGAATGTTTTTACGTTTGGGGAGCGTGCCAGGTGCCCTTGACCTGGATTGGCCACTGTCGGTGACAGGATGCTGGGCTAGATGGACCTTTGGTCTTTCCCAGTATGGCACTACTTATGTACTTATGTACTTATGTACTCCTGGTGCCGCTTCAAAATGGCTGCCGAGAGTTCAAGTGGCGACCTTGTGAGACTTCCACAGAAGTCTTTCAAGGTCACTGCTTGAACTCTCGGCAGCCATTTTGAGCGGTGCAGGGAGCATGACAGGTCTGCAGAAAGAGGAGGCTCTTTCCTGTTCCAAAGAGGTCACTACACCACCAGGGCACTACAATAAGGTACAGGAGGGGAGGGAATGGGATGTGAATGGAGTCATGTGGGTGTAGGGAGGCTGGAAAAAAGATTGGGGAGGGGATATACATGGGGGGGGGGGGGGGAGAGGAAATCTGGCTTTCTTGGGGGGGGGGGGGGGCAAGGTGACAGGGGTCAGGGTGGGGTGTGACAGGGGGCAGGGCGGGGTGATAATTTGTGTCTTCTTTTTTCTCATGGCAAATATGGTAACCCTACCTGAAGTCAAAGATCTACCACCTCAGTAAAAAGAAACCTGCATTATTTGAGCGCCTCCACCAAGAGGTGGCTGATTCAAAAGGTAAAGATCATATCTGTTTGTGTAGTACATTATGAGCCACTCTCTGTCATGGCAGCTGTGCTGTGGAGGGTGGGGTGGGGTTGGGGGAAGGGTGGACCTACCAGCCTTAACACTAGATGCAAGTGCAGGAATCAGGGCCCCCTGATATTTTTATTTTATTTTAGTTACATTTGTACCCTGCGCTTTCCCACTCATGGCAGGCTCAATGCGGCTTACATGGGGCAATGGAGGGTTAAGTGACTTGCCCAGAGTCACAAGGAGCTGCCTGTGCCTGAAGTGGGAATGGAACTCAGTTCCTCAGTTCCCCAGGACCAAAGTCCACCACCCTAACCACTAGGTCACTCCTCCACTCCTTGCAGATCACCAATGTGCACGTATGTGCAGGACGTCAGACTCACAGAAACAGAAGCCTGCGCAGCCTTCTACATGGAATGTTGCTAGTGGAATAGCAACATTCCAAGTAGAATCTCCAATAGAAGCAACATTCCATGTAGAATGTCCAATAGTATCTATTTTATTTTTGTTACATTTGTACCCAGCGCTTTCCCACTCATGGCAGGCTCAATGCGGCTTACATGGGGCTATGGAGGGTTAAGTGACTTGCCCAGAGTTCCACTAGCAACATTCCATGTAGAAGTCGGCCCTTGCAGATCACCAATGTGGCCGCGCAGGCTTCTGCTTCTGTGAGTCTGACGTCCTGCACGTACGTGCAGGACGTCAGACTCACAGAAACAGAAGCCTGCGCAGCCTTCTACATGGAATGTTGCTAGTGGAATAGCAACATTCCAAGTAGAATCTCCAATAGAAGCAACGTTCCATGTAGAATCTCCAATAGTAGCAACATTCCATGTAGAATCTCCAATAGTAGCAACATTCCATGTAGAATCTCCAATAGTATCTATTTTCTTTTTGTTACATTTGTACCCTGCGCTTTCCCACTCATGGCAGGCTCAATGCGGCTTACATGGGGCAATGGAGGGTTAAGTGACTTGCCCAGAGTCACAAGGAGCTGCCTGTCCCTGAAGTGGGAATTGAACTTAGTTCCCCAGTTCCCCAGGACCAGAGTCCACCACCCTAACCACTAGGTCGAGCTGTATATGGCAGATAAGTTACCAATATTATAGTCTGAAACTCTAATGTACCAAGGGTGTGGTGGTGGGGGCAGTCCACACTGGGTGCAGACAGTAAGGGGGTGCATGGAGCAGGTGTGCAACTGTCGGCTCTGCTGCTCCCCTGCCCCAGAACAGGAAGTTGATGTCAGCGAGGGCAGGGGATCGGCAGAGCTGACAGCCGCGAACCTGCTCCGTGCACCCACTTGTTTGGAGGAGTGTGCTCCACCCGGGGGGGGGGGGGGGGGTATGCTCTGCCTCGCTTGGCAACAAAGGTAGGTACGCCACTGGTCTGAAACCTTTGGACACTATTCAATGGTCTTTATATGCAGAGCAGAGTACATGACATATGTCCTGCATCATATATTTTCATTAGCAGGACAATTAACTTGAGCCCCAGCTTCTAGTGGACCCAGAGCTGTTGCATCTGCAGACAGGAAAAAGGTCCTTTAGTGCCATATGGCTGGGTAAACACATGGGATTGGTGGCAACATAGTAACATAGTAGATGACGGCACAGAAAGACCCGCACAGTCCATCCAGTCTGCCCAATAAGATAAACTCATATATGCTACTTTATGTGTATACCTGACCTTGATTTGTATCTGCTATTTTCAGGGCCCAGACTGTAGAAGTCTGCCCAGCACTAGCCCTGGCTCCCACCATCGGTGCTGCCACCCAACCTCTGCTAAGCTTCTGAGGATTCACACCAACAGCATGCACAGAGACCCATGACATTTACACTGTGTGTTCCATATCCCCGTCTGAATAGATACACAGCCACCATCTCCTAAATATTTGCAACACTTTTGCATTGACAAAGTCATACCTCTGGCACTTTTCTGATGCATTCCATATGGCATGTGCAAAGGTATGCTATCGGGAACATATGTCAAGCAGATAGATGTATAGCATACAGAGTCCCAGGAGTCATTTTTACATGGGGCTTTCTTGCACAAATGTTTAGAAAAACCATCCCAATGGACTTCTTGTGCCATCCGAACATGGCAACATGTTTTCATCACATTCCTGATGCTGGGTGACATTATTACAGTGAAGACTGGGTTTCTGCCAAGTACTTGTGACCTGGATTGGCAGGGCCGTGCCTAGGGTCTCTGGTGCCCCCCTGCAGACTATCAGTTGGCACACACCCCCCCCCTCCCGTGTGGCACAAGATGGCAAGGCTTACAAGCCTTTCTTGTGAAATACTTGATTGCAAACAATTTTTTATGATTTTTAACCTTGAAAATGATCGCTCACCACTTGCCACACTGACAGGAATTGTCAGCAATATTCTTAGAAAACAAATTGCTACACATTGCAAAATAAGATAGCAGATGTAAATTCTCAAAGTGGACATATTCCAAACACTAAAATGAAAATAAAATGATTTTTTCTACCTTTGTTGTCTGGTGACTTTGTTTTTCTATCCGTATTGGTCCCAGTCTCTGATTCTGCTGCTCTCTATCTGTTCTCTTAACTCCGTTTCCAGGGCTTCCTTTCCATTTATTTCTTTACTTTCCTCCTTTCTTCTTCATTTCTTGCCCTACATCCATAAGTAAAAGCTGTGTCATCCTCTGTGGAATTGACTGGAAGAAGTATAACGTGGATCCAGCTTTTGCCTATTTTCTCCATCCATGTGCAGTTTTTCTCCTCTCTTCCATTTCCCTCATCTCCATCCATGTGCATCTTCTTTTTTCTTTCCTCACCTCCATCCATGTTCAGCATTTCTCCTCTCTCATCCCTCCCCTGTATCCATATAAACCAATAATTCTCTCCTCCATCCAAGACCTGCATTTCTCCTTTCTCCCCGCCAACTCCTCCATCCATCCATGTCCAGAGAATCTCTCTTCCCTGCCCTCCCCTCTCATCCATGTCCAGCGATTCTCCTCTCTCCCCTGAACCACATAAAAGCCAGAAACTGTGCAATCTCTGCAGCACTGTTTCAGGCTTGGGCAGACCCAAGTGGGCCTTACAGTCATTCCCTTCTGTCATTTTCCATATCTCTCTCACCCAGACTAAGCAGTATATCATCTTTAACTACCAATAGGGTGAGCAGATGCCTTTCTGCCAGGCCATAAAGAACAGAAGCCAGCGCTAGATTCTTTTTTAAGTTCTTTCTCAAAGGCACTTTCTGCACAGACATAAAAAGGTTAATAAATAAAAACAAACAAAATCCATAACCTAAAAACAAACACAAAAAAAGCACTGACTCTAAAGTTTAGCAATTTCATTAAAGCAATTGTTTTAATTGCCCCTCTCTAGACATATCACAAACTCTTCTTATCCAAGCAGAATGTTTTATATTTATTTATTTATTGCATTTGTACCCCACATTTTCCCACCTCTTTGCAGGCTCAATTTGGCTTACAATACATCATGAATGGTGGAGATATATAAGAAATAAACATTTAGTAATTACGCACAAAACATTTAGTAATTACACACAAAAAAAGCAATCAGATTTTCACTTACCAGCTCTTCACAGCTAAACTTCCTCTTTGAACCTACTGTTTGAACCATCAGCCAATGAAATGGCTTTTAGCTGTAGCTATCTCAGGTTACCTGATAAGATAATTATGCACACATCATTGCAGTCATGCCCTCCTCTCAGTGTATATGCTCAGAGAAAAAAACAAAAACTTTGAATCACTTACAGATTTTAACAAACAATTACACTATTTATTTTTTATTTCTCCCCAGTCTCACTTGCACACCTCCCTCCAAACCTGTTCTCTTTAATTTGAATGTTGTTCACTTCAAGCTCACCACGAATGAGAAGTTGTTCCCACACCAAAGACATATATAGCACTGGTTGCATTCTTTTAAGCAACTTCAGCAGAGGTGTCTGCCTCAGTTAGCACTGCTGGGCTGCCTTCATTTTCTGACGTGAACGGACCTGGGCGCCCTCCAGAGGTCAGCGCCCCCTGCGGTGCCTACCGTGTTGGCACGGCCCTGTGGATTGGCCATTGTTGGAAGCAGGATACTGATCTAGTATGGCTATTCTTATTTTCTTATGTAAGATTAGTGTTGTACCATATAGCATGATGTGGCAGTGCTCAAGTATGAGATATCATTTGCATGCATCATCCCTGTCACCCTGTTCCATAGGATTCCCACCTTCAGCCTGCATTCCGCAGCGCCCAAGATCTGGATGAATCAGGCCAAATCAAACTGTTTTCCACTGGTAACTATAAAATAATGCTGTGATGTCAGGTCCTGTGCCCACTGTTCCCTGCTCCCAATGTCAGCCCTCAGGGCCCACAATCTATTATCAGTGAACTGGTGATGGAGTTGTGGGTCATGAGTCAAGCATTGAGACCGTGGCCTCATGGGGACAGAGCTTGTGGCAGTGGTGCGGGAAAGCACCATTAGCTTAAGGGACTTGGTTTCCCACGTCACTGCCCCCCCCCCCCCATTCTCCGTGGGCCTTACGTGATGGCTTTTTCATTTGTTGCAAGGTTTTTATCCTTGTTATAACCATTTTAAAACTCTGCTTTACCTGTTTTGCAGGAGAAGAGAATACTGGCTAAAGTGCTTGCTACCTTGCATTTGGATTATTTGTGGCCATACTCTCTATGGAAACTGTTACTATATGACCCCTGATGCCAGGGCTGCCGGGGGGGGGGGATTTCCCCGGGCCGCGCTGGAGTCTCTCTCTCCCCCCAACTCCTGATGGGACCCGGGTGATCGCGTCCCAACAGGAGCAAGAGAGAGAAAACTCTGGCGCCGGGCCCCCTTTGGAGGCTGGGGAGGACCCTGAGGAGCAGACACTGTAGCTTTTCCTCCAGCGCTGCTCTTCACTCTGCCCATTGCTTGCCAAGCTGCTGCTTTTCCTCTCAGGCGTCACATGCTCTGTTTTGAGGCCGAGCATGTGCTGAGAGAAAAAGCAGCCGCAGGGGCAGACAATCAGTAGAGTGAAGAGCGGCACTGGAGGAAGACCTCTTCTGCTGCGGGGCCTCAGGCAGTTGTGGCAGCGATCTGGGTGTGTGTGTGTGGCTGCGGCAAAGATCGGGGGGGGGGGGCGGCAATGGTGACAATCGGGGGGGGGGGGGGGCAGCCCTGTCCCGGGCCTGGTTCAGTCTCTCGGCATCCCTGCCTGATGCAGGCAATTGGTTGACACACAGGCCATGTTGGGTCCTTAAATAAACTTTGATTCCTCCAGTCTGAGACGCTGCCTTTTTGTTTCCCATCTGGGCCAACTACACATCTATTTTGCTGCTGTTTGGTTTGTGTAGCTGGATCCCTCTGGCTTATTCTATCTACAGACTCTTTATAGATGATGCAGGGTTTAACAATAAATGGATTTCAATTTTAAATAAATGCTCATTGGACTTAATGGCTCTTCTTATTGATAAAATGAAAGATAATATGATGTTAATTAAGGAAGATCTGGAGGGAAAACTCAAGAAATTGTGAGATATTACATCTCAAAGGAAGGATCAACCGGAAGACATTTCTGTCAAGAGATTCAAAGGAGAAACTCAAGAAATTTAAAAGGGATGAGGAGGATTATGCAGAACAGCGAGTTTATCCCTGGTTATGTACAGAATGAAAAGAAATGAGGTTTAAGAAAGAGAAGGTGTCTTTAGACTCCTCTAATAGCGGTTCAGGACCAGATAAAAATGGAGGGAATTTTTTGGATGACAGGCAGCAGTGCTGCTGAAGAAGCAGATGGAGACAAGACAGCAGAGGTCAGAATCAAAACAACAGTCCAGTGACTCGGTCACAGAGGAATCAGAGGTTCCACTGATTAATATATCCAAGTTTAGACAAAGGAGCTACAAATTTTATCTAGACATTTAACATTTCTACCAACAAAAAGATACGAATACTTTCAAACAAGTAGTGATGTGGAAAATGTACATGTAACTTGCAAGTGAAATAATATTTTTCAAAATCAGAAATGTTGAATGCAGATTTATCAAGAGTATTTCCTAAATCAACTTGGGTACCCTCGGGTTGTTTGGATCCTCTTATTAAAGCTTTCCACCATTTAGTGTTGGCAGATATTGTTGATATTGTGCTGGTTGAGAGGAGCAATCAGCGTTCAAGCCACTTCTCCATCTTGGGTTATATAAAGGATCTTTAGGAGGGAAATAGAGCTCTGGTTGTAAAGAAGACCTGGAATGGAATCCCAAGGATTGACAAAGGTTTTAGTGTTCCCTAGGATCACCTCTGCTCATAGGCGCCCCGTATAAGAGGCTTGAGGAGGCTAAGCCTCCCCAGCCCAATCGTCGACTTCCGCTTGTGGTGCAGCCCACCCTCCCGCCCCGCGCATTTTTATCTTTTATTTCCGTGGCAGCGACGTCAATGAAGAAAAAGACTACAGGCTCGCCGCCAGCTTCTCCCTTCTCTCTGCTCTCGCGGAAACAGGAAATGCATCACGGGACACTGTGTGCAGAGAGAAGGGAGAAGTTGGCGGCGAGCCTGTAGTCTTTTTCTTCATTGACGTCGCTGCCACGGAACGTATGGAGGTAAGCTCCGCCCCCTTTAGCCTCCCCAAACAGTTGGGCTACCGACCGTCTATGCCTCTGCTCATGTGTGAAAAAGGCCGGGTATTCTGTTAGCATCAAGTGTCTTGTAGAACTGATGTGTACTAATTCAGGGCTCCTTTTACAAAGCAGTGGTGTACTGATTCCTGCGAGGCAAATGTGACAAAGTCCATTCAGTTCCTATGGGCTTCACTGCATGTACCGTGGCTTTGTAACGCTTGTTTTCCAACAGGCATATTAATATTCTTCTGCCCACTGCAATGTTCAGAGTGATTTTTTGTAGGAAGCAAGGACCTTGTGTGACCCCCCTGGAAGTTTGCTTGTAAGCATACTAGATTCTGTGTCCAACCTGTTAAGAATACTTTTTACTTTGTAGTAAAATAGTAGTTTTAAGCATAGGCGGTCGGTGGCCCAACTATTTGGGGAGGCTAAAGGGGGCGGGGTTAGGGGGTGGGGCCAGGGGTGGAGCTTAAATCCATAATTGTCTGATAACACGCAGAAAAAAATAAATAAAAGTCACAATTAATACCTTTTATTAAATTTAGATATGTCAAAGAATAAAGTGGTTGCTCAAAGTATATACTAACCACAATCGCTCAACTGCAAAACACTATGCACAACTTTGTGCAAAAACACACTCAGAACCTTACTGTACCATAAATATTACACTGGGCAGAACCTAATACACCAATATACCACCCATACGGAAAATGCAGACCGTCAACAATATGAAACAAGGGATCATAATATCACAATTCTCATGTAGAGCCACAAAACACCCTTTTAGGGTGAATAGTGTTCACAATGAGCTCCTTTTATTAACGACCAGATAGAGATAAGAGTTTTCCCATTTCAATTTTGGCACAGTATAAGTCATCACAAACAAAATATAGGAAAACCCAAAGCATTAGGGGCTTATAGCCCATTTAGTGATCTTTAAACAAAAGAGATCTGCATGAAACAAAATATTTATTTTTTTATTTTGACTTAAAACCTTCAGTCAGCACCTACCTCTCCTGAAATCCAACGTGCGCTGCATGCCACAATTTCCTTGAATTATTATGATTTGGGTATAGGAAGGAAGTGGGAACACTTCAGACAGCCACTCTTAACCAGACTTGAGCCTTCCCTACTCAGCGACGGCCCCTCCCACACGTTCCCGCCTATGCGGAACAGGAAGTTGCATCATGACGGGACGGGAGCTCTTGTAGGGAAGGCTGACTCTGACTGGCTGAGCCTGAGGCGAAGAAGCACATCATGATGACGATTGGTGACGTTGGGAAGCCCGAAGCCTGTTTAAGGCGGATCGGCAGTGTGGAGGCAAAAAGAGGAGGAGGAGGAGGGACGCGGCACGCCGGTGAGAGACCGAGTAGCCTCGGGCGGGCGGAACTGGGCATGGGCATGGCGCTCAGGTGATGGTGAGCCAGCAGCACTGCAAAGAAGAGAGAGGACTGGAGTCAGTCAGGACTGGTCTACTCTCGGAGAACGGAAAAGATAAAGGCCGTCGGAGAATGAGAAACAGCTAATTCATCCTGCTGCCTCCCCAAGCCTCTTATACCAGGCGCCTATGGTTTTAAGATCTGTACTTTTTAACTTTTACTTAAGTATTTTTTAGATAAAACTTTCTACTTTTATTTCAGTACTTTTGAAGAGGTGTTTGAGAACTGCTTCAGTAGAAATGAGGGAGCTAAGGGACAGAAAGGAAGATCCTGAGGAAGAAAGAAAAGTGACTGGAGGAAAGAGCTTCCTCGCAGCAACTGGCCAGCAGGAGTAAATGGACTACCCAGCCCAGGACAAAGAGGACCTTAAAGTGAAGGCTGGACCAAGAAGCTGTGGGCACTGGTAGCCAGCAGGAGTAAGCGGATTTTATAACCTAGAGCACGAAGGACCCCAAACAGGATGCTGGACCAGGAAGCTAAGGAAGGCCTAAGCCCCTGGAAGGAGGTGAGGCCTGGCTGCCTAGCCCACATGCCTAAGCTCTGAAAGCCAGGGCTGTAATTGTTTTGTATTTGAACCGTGCTGAGAGGAAGAAGAATGGGGGACTGCACAGACTGTTAGGTTTGAGGACGTTGAGGGGTAGAAGCTGCAGAGACAATATACCTGCCAAAGCCCAAACTGTGGTTGTCATTTGGACATTGCAGAGAGAATATCTGTTAAAGCTAAAGCTGTGTTTGTTGCAGAGAGAATGTATCTGCCAAAGTGAAGGCTGTGTTTTGTTTGAGAACTATAATAAAGCTCTGTGGCATATTTCTAAGAACTGTTCCTTGTTACGTGTGTCTGGGAGGGGGAGAAACTCAAAGAAAGAGAGCTAAGCTGTGCCAGATGCCCCCTGCCTATGACAATACGGAACAACATCACTCTGGGAAGAGAAATAATTTGACTAAGCAAAAAAAATAAAGCATATATAACATTTGAACACAGATATAGTCATTCATAGAGAGGATAAAGGAGGTGCAAGAGGCAATGAGTCAATTATCCAATTCTGTGGACTATCAGGTTTTGGATGATGACCCAACATTTAGGTACAGAAAATAATCCAGATATTGACTAAAAAGGCGCTGGATAATAGACTTGTAACTAAGCAGGAATATAGATTTTTTTAAATGTTCTTCATCCTAAAATACCCGTTTTTTTCTTCATTATACCAGAAATCTACAAGTCCACTGAAAACCCCCCAGGTCACCCGATTCTTTCCAGTAGAGGTTTTCTTCTGGAAGCAATGTCTATTTATGTAGATAGCTTTTTTACAACCTTTGGTATATCAGAAACCTTCATATATTAAAGATACTACAGATTTTTTAAATAAGATTAGAACAATATGAATGAACTTTTCAAGGGATTTTTTTGGTTACTCTAGATATTTAGGGCCCTGTTTACTAAGCCATGCTGTAGGCGTGCAAACCTTTTAGCTTTGTCTGAAAATTAGTGCACACTAATGCTAGAGACACCCATAGGAATATAATCCAGCTCATTTTCGAAAGTGATCGCCGGCCATCTTCCGACACAAATCGGGAGATGGCTGGCGATCTCCTGAACCCGGCCAAATCAGTACAATCGAAAGCTGATTTTAGCCGGGTTCAACTGCTTTCCGTCGCGGAGCCGGCGAAACATCAAGGGGGCGTGTTGGTAGGGTAGTGAAGGCGGGACAGGGGCGTGCTCACGAGATGGCCGGCTTCGCCCAATAATGAAAAAAAAGCCAGGCTTGTAGAGCATTTCGCCGGCTGTACTTGGTCCCTTTTTTTTCACGACCAAGCTTCAAAAAGGAGCCCCAACTGACCAAATGACCACCGGAGGGAATCGGGGATCACCTCCCCTTACTCCCCCAGTGGCTACCAACCCTTTCCCACTCAAAAAAAAAATCCCAAAGCTTTTTTGCCAGCCTCTATTCCAGCCTCAAATTTCATACCCAGCTCCCTGTCAGCAGTATGCAGGTCCCTGGAGCAGTTTTTAGTGGGTGCAGTGCACTTCAGACAGGTGGACCCAGGCCCATCCCACCCTACCTGTTACACTTGTGGTGGTAAATGGGAGCCCTCCAAAACCCCCCCAAAACCCACTGTACTCCTTCACCCATAAGGGCTATGGTAATGGTGTAGAGTTGTGGGGAGTGGGTTTTGGGGGGATTTGGTGGGGTCTCCGCACCCAAGGTAAGGGAGCTATGCACCTGGGAGCTATTTTTATTTATTTTTTAAAAATTTTTAGAAGTGCCCCCAAGGGTGCCCAGTTGGTGTCCTGGCATGTGAGGGGGACCAGTGCACTACAAATGCTGGCTCCTCCCACAACCAAATGCCTTGGATTTCGCTGGGTTTGAGATCGCAGGCATTATTTTCCATTATGGCCTAAAACCGATCCCGGTCATCTCAAATCCGGCAAACTCTGACATTTGGCCGGGCCCAACCGTATTAGCGAAGAAAAAGATGGCCGGCCATCTTTTTCAAAAATACGGTTGGCACCGGCCCTGAAGATGGCCGGCCAGCTATTTGGCCGGCGCCGTTCAATTATGCCCCTCTACGTGTGTCTCTAGCATTAGTGTGCGCTAATTTTTAGCACGAGCTAAAAATGCTAGCATGCCTACAGCGTGGCTTAGTAAATAGGGCCCATGAATCTTTAGATATTTTAAAGTTTTTCATGGAGATGAGACCTGGACACTGAAATCTTCTGCTCAGAGTGCAGTGGTGACCAAAAAAAGCAAACAGGATGCTAAGAATTATTAGGAAAGGGATGGTGAATAAGACTGAAAATCCTATAATGCCTTTGTATTGCTCCATGGTGCGTCTGCACCTTGATTATTGCGTTCAGTTCTGGTCGCCATATCTCAAAAAAGATATAGCGGAATTAGAAAAGGTTCAAAGAAGAGCGACCAAAATGATAAAGGGGATGGAACTCCTCTCGTATGAGGAAAAGCTAAAGAGGTTGGAAAAGAGACAGATGAGGGGAGATATGATTGAGGTCTACAAAATCCTGAGAGGTGTAGAGCAAGTAGAAGTAAATCCATTTTTTACTCGTTCCAAAAGTACAAAGACTAGGGGACACGAGAGGAAGTTACATGGAAATATTTTTTCACTCAACGAATAGTTAAGCTCTGGAACTCTTTGCCAGAGGATGTGGTAACAGTGGTTAGTGTATCTAGGTTTAAAAAAGGTTTGGACAAATTCCTGGAGGAAAAGTCCATAGTCTCCTATTGAGGCAGACATGGGAAGCAACTGCTTGCCCTGGGATTTGCAGTATGGAGTGTTGCCACAATTTGGGTTTCTGCCAGGTACTTGTGAGCTGGCTTGGCTACTGTTTGGAAAACAGGATACTGGGCTACATGGACAATTGGTCTGACCCAGTATGGCTGCTCTTACGTTCTCAAAACGTTCCCACAGCCTTTATTATGAAATGTTTTTATTTTTTTATTTTTGAGGGTATACTGTATCGGCAAATCTCTGGGTTAGCCATACGTATTACCATGGCTTCTTCTGTGGCAAATCTATTCATGGCATCATTTGAAGCAAAATGGATATTTTCCTCTTCATACTTTAAAGAAGGTGCCCTTTGGGTAAGATTTATTGATGATATATTTTTGTTAAGAAGTGGTTCTAAACAACAGTTGGAGGAAATTATTCAATGGTTGAATACCTGCCATGATCAAATACAATTTATTGTGGAATATGATTCTGTTGAAATTTCATTTCTGGATGTGAAAATACATTTGCAAAAAGGTACATTTTTGACATCCGTGTTTAGAAAAAAGACAGATAGAAATACTTTACTTCATTATTCAAGGTTTCATCCAGAACCTCTTAAATACAGTTTACTTTTTTCTCATTTTTTATGTTTTTTTTTTGTCATATCTGCTCTTCTGTGGAAGAATATAAATTACAGTCACAGAATCTTATCCATAGATTCTATAGCAGAGGTTATCTGAGGAACACCATCTCGTACTGAACCCAGAAAAGACAGTGGCCAGCTGGATTACGGGGCCACTGTCCTCTCCCTTGATCAAGCTGGTTCTGTTACACAGACAAATTGCCACTGTTGCCTCAAATATCTAGGAATTCTCATTGACTCAGCTCTC
Source organism: Microcaecilia unicolor (assembly GCF_901765095.1). Lineage (NCBI taxonomy): Eukaryota > Metazoa > Chordata > Amphibia > Gymnophiona > Siphonopidae > Microcaecilia > Microcaecilia unicolor. The sequence continues at coordinate 5,739,387 of NC_044043.1, forward strand.
TCCTTCACTCCTCAGACCTCGCAGGTACTGAGAACAGGCATTTACTTCCTATGGCAACTACGATGAGTCCACAATATAGATAACTAGTAAAAAAGGCCCGTTTCTGAAGGCAAGGAAAAGGGCCCTAGGCAGGCAATTTCTCCCCCCCGCGCTACGGCCCCCTCGCCCCCCCCCCCCCGTGCCGGCGAAAACCGCCCCCCCCCCGCCGCCGTTGTGGACTACCTGTGCTGATGGGGGACCCAAACCCCCGACAGACGCACGCAGAGAAACTTGCAGAGAAGATGATTGAGGAAGCAACGCGAAGGGCACAACAGCACTTCGGCTGTCGGGGGTTTGGGTCCCCCGTCAGCACAGGTAGTCCACAACGGCGGGGGGGGGGTCGAGGGGGCCGTAGCGCGGGGGGTGACAGATGATTCCGAGGCAGGGGGAGGAGTAGGGAAACATGCTGCGCCTCCAGGGAGCCACGGTCCCAAGCACAGAACGTTGGAGGTGAGAATTATTATATAGGAAGGGCTTTTGTGGAGCATTCAGGGCTTTTTTTGAGGGGGTACTCAGGGGTACTGAGTACTGGCCCCTTTTCCATTGTCTGCTAAAATTGACCCAAGGACCCCAAGTTTTAATGAACGAGCTCAGGCTCTACACACCAATTCTGCCTTGTCATGGATTCTGGAACTGGTTGCAGGGGGCCTGGCTATTGTGGGGTGGATCCCTCAGTGATCACCCCACCCCTGAAGGGTGGCCTAGCATTTGAGTACCGGCACCTTTTTTGCTAGAAAAGATGCACAGCATTACAGTGTTTAACTAATGCTGTAGATCCTCAGGATAGAAAGATTGACTCAAAGCAATGTTTGGTTTCCATTTGTCTTAGTAAAGTGAGTTGGAGACTCCATATCCGTCTCTGAGTTTATTGCTATAGAAGATTACACCTGGGCCTTGAAGGAAAATCCCTTTCCCCCAGAGTGAACTTACTAGAGCAGAGAGTGTATGCACATGGGGAGGAAAGGGAAATGGGACTTGATATACTGCCTTTCTGAGGTATTTTGCAACTACATTCAAAGCAGTTTACATATATTCAGGTACTTATTTTGTACCAGGGGCAATGGAGGGTCAAGTGACTTGCCCAGAGTCACAAGGAGCTGCAGTGGGAATTGAACTCAGTTCCCCAGGATCAAAGTCCACTGCATTAACCACTAGGCTACTCCTCTGTAAATAAATGTTCTGTGGAAGTCCTGGAAAGTGAATCTGTTGATGGATCATTGGGTGTTGCATAGGAATAATTTAAAACATCTAGATGCCTCATTAATATTTCCTAGACGCTTTTCTAAATATTGACCTGTTATATTTTATACTCTCAAAGAATCCACTAATAAAATAAACCTCTAAATAAATAAAATCTAATTAGCAGGAGTAAATTTATAGACTAGAATAGAAGTTACCCATGTCTTCTAGATCTTGATTATCCTCATAATTATTCATGTTTTGACCCAACTGTTAGTACAGGAAAAGACGTGAAAGGGTTAATATCCTTAGGGCTAGCCTGACATTGTATAAGAGTCCTTAGCTCCTTCTGAGGTGGAGGAGTAGCCTAGTGGTTAGTGCAGCGGACTCTGATCCTGGGAAACTGGGTTTGAGTCCCCCTGCAACTCCCTGTAACCATGGGCAAGTCACTTAACCCTCCATTGCCCCTAGTACAAAACAAGTACCTGAATATATGTAAACTGCATTGAATGTAGTTGCAAAAACCTCAGAAAGGCAGTATATCAAGTCCCATTTCCCTTTCTCTATTTGAGACTCTACATGGAATGTTGCTATTCCACTAGCAACATTCCATGTAGAAGCCTGCCCTTGTAGATCAGCAACGTGGCTGCACAGGCTTCTGTTTCTGTGAGTCTGACGTCAGACTCACAGAAACAGAAGCCTGCGCGGCCGCATTGCTGATCTGCAAGGGCAGGCTTCTATATGGAATGTTGCTAGTGGAGGAGTAGCCTAGTGGTTAGTGCATTGGACCTTGATTCTGGGAAACTGAGTTCAATTCCCACTGCAGCTCCTTGTGACTCTGGGCAAGTCACTTAACCCTCCATTGCCCCAGGTACAAATAAATACATGTATATAATATGTAAACCACTTTGAATGTAGTTGGAAAAACCACAGAAAGGTGGTATAAGTCCCATTCCCTTTCCTCTTTCTAATTCATCAGCTGGAGTTCTGGATGGAGGAGTAACCTAATGGTTAGAGCAGGTTGTGAATGAGTGAATCCTTGTTCAAATCCCTCTGCAGCTCCTTGTGATTTTGGGCAAATCACTTAACTCTCCCTTGCCTTAGACACAAACCCAGGGGCCCTTTTACTAAGCCGTGTAAGCATCTACGTGCACCCAATGTGCGCCAAAATGGAGTTATCGCCCAGCTACTGCGTAGCTCTTACTGGTAATTTAATTTTTGGCGTGTGTCCGATACGTGCGTCCGAAAAATAACTTTGGACACGTGTATTAGGCGTGTGCCGAGTGGCATTTGACGCGCATAGCTCATTACTGCCCGGTTACCGCATGAGACTTTACCACTAGGTCAATGGCTGGCGGTAAGGTCTCAGACCCAAAATAGACGTGCTGCACATCCATTTTTTGTTAAAAAAAATTTTTTAAAGGCGTTTTTTAACAGGTGTGCTGAAAAATGATTCTGCGCACGTCCAAAACACGCATCTACACTACCGCAGGTCATTTTTCAGCGCGCCTTCGACTGTAAGCTCTCCAGGAGCAGGAAAATACCTAGTATACCTGACTGTAGCTCACCTTGAGCTACAACTGAAAAAGGCATGAGCAAAATCCAAAGTCCCTTCTTCCCCCCCCTTCCCCCCATCCGCTGACTTTTCTTCTCCTCCTCTTTTCTCTAAAACCTCTTTCCTCTGACCGAGAAAATGTTAATAAAATAACCGTGAGAGTGTAACAGGATCCCCAGCTCTTTCTCTTCATTTCAGACTTTAAATCATCCCAGATCCTTTAATTTATTTTCATTTTTTCTGATGATGCTTTCAGGTCATTTTAATTTCTCCAGAAGCTTTTACGTCTCCAATGCCTGCCTAATCAGATAAGTGATCTCTGCTCTTAGAGATGATGGAGATCTTGGCACGCAAGTAACAGTGCAGGCAGCGGTGGAGGCATTTTAAAACTGTGCTGCATTAAATTTAACCCTGTGAGCATCCTAATACGCAAGAAAAGGAAGAGGGAAATGACACAAAATATTTAATTGATCCATCCTGACTGAGAATATGCTAACTAGCCAGTCTGAAACTGGGCAAAATTCACATTTCCTGTTGGCTCGAATGCAGTCTGTGCTCATTCCTGATTTTCAGTTCTCATTTCAGAGATGCCTAGTGAGATGCCTGTTTTGAAAACCAAAATGGACGCTGCTGATGTCATGGATCCCAGATGTGTCCCTGATAAATTTACATAACCAGTGAACAGTGCACTGACAATAGACTAGTCAGTCTAATCTCAACTGGTCATAAATTAACGTCTTACTACAGGAAATGCTAGTCATTTCTAAGAGGGAAATTTTCAGTACGTGCATGCCCCTACACGTCCAGAAATTACACACATGTCTCTGGAGAAATAGACACCCGCTCTCCTCTCCACCCACTAAAAAACAAAGGCACTGGACCCAGTACAGGCCCTTGCAGTACTCCACTATTTGCCTTGCTCCATTTAGAGAACTGGCCTTTTATCCCTGCTGAGGATTTCAAGGCATTGTTTACAATGACTAAGGGCCATTTTTGGGCAGCCAGCTTTGGAACGCTCTACCAAGATCCATCCGAACAATTAACGACTATCTACCCTTCAGAAAAATGTTGAAGACACATCTCTTCAAGCAAGCTTACCCTAACGACCCAACCTAACCGTATAAGCCCACCCTCACAACTCCTGCTCTGAAGATGATTATACCTTATACCACGTCTCCCAAACTCCTTATACTCACCCCCAGTCTTCTCGTCTCCATCTTCCCTACACCTTACCTCTCCCAATCTCTTTCCTTTTGCCTATCATGCCTTGTTTACCTTTCCATGTTCAATTCACCTATTCTTAAAACCCTACTATTACTATGTTTATTACAGTTTGTAATATTCTCCTTACAATACTTTGTAATTCTATTTACTATGTAAGCCGCATTGAAGCTGTTGTGTGTGGGAAAGCGCGGGGTACAAATGTAATAAATAAATAAGTAAGCCATGCTAGCATTTTTAGCACACACTAAACATTAGAGTCGCCCATACATTCCTATGGGCGACAGCATTTAGTGCACGCTAATCATTATTATAAATGAAGCTTCTCTAGACTAAGTGTATATGTACCACAACAGTGATAGAGCGTAGGTATAATCAATATGATATGGGAAAACCCTACATATTTTATTAGCATAACCTGAAATAATATCAGACAATATTCCAGTAGAATAATGATCATGCACTAGCTAAGCAAAGAACCTAAGAAGAATGTATCACTTCGAATATATAACCCCCTTAGACTGCACTAATATCAATAAGATGACAATCAGTGCAAAATGATTTATGTGTTGGTACCAACATAGGAAACTAATAAACATATGCAATGGGATATCGAAAGACTCTGTATCAGACATGTGTGTGATATGAAAACAAATTAAATCTTTCTAATAACTGGCAATGACTGCATATATGTGACCTAACATAAATCAAAACCTTAAATCAGGAATAAAAAACCAAAACCGGAATATAAGTACATAAGTAATGCCACACTGGGAAAAGACCAAGGGTCCATCGAGCCCAGCATCCTGTCCATGACAGCGGCCAATCCAGGCCAAGGGCACCTGGCGAGCTTCCCAAACGTCCAAACATTCTATACATGTTATTCCTGGTGAAGACCTTTATGGGGCTGGAGGAGTGGCCTAGTGGTTAGGGTGGTGGACTTTGGTCCTGGGGAATTAAGGAACTGAGTTCGATTCCCACTTCAGGCACAGGCAGCTCCTTGTGACTCTGGGCAAGTCACTTAACCGTCCATTGCCCCATGTAAGCCACATTGAGCCTGCCATGAGTGGGAAATAGATATAGATACTATTGGAGATTCTACATGGAATGTTGCTACTATTGGAGATTCTATATGGAATGTTGCTATTCCACTAGCAACATTCCATGTAGAAGGCTGCGCAGGCTTCTGTTTCTGTGAGTCTGACGTCCTGCACGTACGTGCAGGACGTCAGACTCACAGAAGCAGAAGCCTGCGCGGCCACATTGGTGATCTGCAAGGGCCGACTTCTACATGGAATGTTGCTAGTGGAATAATAGCCTAGTGGTTAGAGTGGTGGACCAAATGCTCTGATAGTTTGTATCCAGCATATTCTGTTTGGTGCTACGTGATCAGTGAGTTGACAACACATATACAAGTAGGACTCTTCGTTTTGCATTCATTACTTGGTGTATTTATTGACCCCTGATGCAGACGCTTTTTAGCGTCGAAACATGGCCTGTGTCGGGTCGTTATCTCTGATATAATAAAGACTGTTGGACTCACGTCTGCCACCAACTCCCTTGTCATTAAATACCAGACCCTCCCTATTTCACAGAGCCTTAGACTTCTGGGTGTTGAGCTGGACCCTCACCTGCACCTGGATCCGCACGTGCGAGCGGTCACCAAGCGGATGTTCTATGCAATGTGGAGGCTGCAGGTTTTGTCTCACCAGAGAGCTCTTCCGCACTCTCGTTCACTGGCTAGTTCTGTCTCACCTGGACTACTGCAGTGGGATTTATGCAGGATGCCAGGAGCATCTACTGAGGAAATTCCAGACTGCCCAGAATACTGCTGCGAGACTCATCTTGGGCAAACCGCGCTTGGTTTCTGCGCAGCCCCTACGTTTCCATCTACACTGGCTACCTGTGAGAGAACGAATCGCATTCAAGATCTGCACTCTGACACATAAAATAATGTACGGCTTAGCTCCGGAATATATGATTCCTCTAATAGATCTCCCACCTAGCAATGCAATCACAACAGCACGCACCTTTTTACAACTACATTACCCATCTTGCAGGGGTGTTAAATACAAGCTTCTTTTTGCCTCTACTTTCCACTACTCCAGCCCAAAGACTTGGAACGCTCTTCCCCTGTACCTAAAATCGCAAGCTGACCACCACCTTTTCAAGAAGCTGCTGAAAACGTACCTTTTTGAACAAGTGTATTCCATTAGTAATTCTGCTGTTTAGCCATCCTAATTGCTGCTAACGTTTTATCCTTATTCTACTGCTAAATTCATGTGTTGTATCTTTTAACTTTTGTAATTCATGGAAGCCACATTGTGTCTGCATTTGTGGGAAAATGTGGGGTCGAAATGAACCGTAAATAAATAAATAAATAAATAATACGTGTTGCCCCGCCCCTTTGCAGTACTGTCCTTAGAGTTGGGCGCCCTTAGAGATGGTCATCCCCATTCGAAAATGCCCCTCTATGTTACTATGTGTTACCATATTGGCACAGACCGAAGGTCCATCAAGTCCAGCATCCTGTTTCCAACAGTGGCCAATCCAGGTTACAAATACCTGGCAAGATCCCATTGGTCTCCAGCCCAGATCTGTCAAACAAATGCGGGAGGATTGTGCTGAGCGCATGCTCAGGCACAATTCTCCCGCACTTCTACCCCATAATCAGAGATAATTGCGCTGCTTAAATTTGCATGCGTTATCTCTGATCATAGGTCTAATAGCACCCTGCGCTGTTCCAGCGCTATTTTAGAGTTCAGAACAGCGCGGGGCTTTTGATCATCTGCCTGCAAGTTCATCTCAACCTCACAACCTGTTTCTACTTTCTCACACATAGAAACATTGATACACTGAAAAAGTCTTTACTCTTTCGGTCACAAATGTGCACAGACCACACTCACCCACTCTAACACACACACTACAGACACAGAATCAGACATACACATGCACAAAACACAATTAAAGTTATAGGCAAACAAAACACTAACGCAGACACACATAATCACAAACCAAGCACAGATATAACAGAGAAATAGGAAATAGTTCCTTGAGACATGCTTAGGGTTACCATATTTGCCGTGACAAAAAAAAAAAAGAGGACACCCGTCACACCTCTGCCACACCCCCGTCACGCTCCTGCAGCGCAGTGTCACCTCGACCCCCCAAGAAAGCCAGATTCTCTCCCTCTCCCCAATGTATGTCCCCTTCCAAATCTTTTTTTTACAGCTCCATCCCTCCACCCACTCACATACATGATTCCGATCCACATCCCCTCCCCTCCTGTCCCCGTACCTTTTCCTTTTCATGCCTGCACTGCCTGGTGGTCTAGTGGCCTGTCTGCAGGGGGCCTCTGCAGCCCGTTCGCTGCCATTTTGAAGCGGCGCCGGCAGCGAACAGACTGCGGAAACCCCAGGCAGGAAATAGGGGGCTCTTTCCTGCCCTGAAGAGAGACGAGACCACTAGACAAGCAGGCACAAAAAGGAAAATGTAAGGGAGGAGAGGACACCCTGATGCTGGTCTGACCAAGTCATATGCCTAAGATGCGGGAAAAAGGGCCTTGGGGTAGCAGCAGGGCCATTTTTACCGTGCCCCAGGGCCCATTTTACCTTAGCAGGTAAAATGCCCCCCCCCCCCAAAATACCCACGGTGTAAGATAACCCTTACCGAGTGGCCAATCAGTGGGGAGCACTTACTGCTACCCATTGAGGTGGTGGTAAGGGCTCCCACGGTAACCCAGCAGTAACCAGGCAGTGCGCAGCGATGCCCGATTACCACTGGGTTAGCGCTACGCTACAGAAAAAAAAACTTCCAGAGCGCAGGAAATAGTACACGCTCCGGCAGTTGCATTGGGCTGGCGGTAGTTCCAGATTAGCGAGCGGTAAAAGACCCCCAGAATGCTTGAATACTGCCAGGTTCAAACCATAACACTCATTTTCCATCCAGTTAAACATCCAGGTCAGTTAAACATCCACACAGACTGCATACTTTTAAAAATATATTTTGCAAGCAGTTAATCCTTGTATCCGACTTTTCTTCAGCACAGTTCTTGGGGATAAGCGAGGTTTGGTAATGGATGTGCAAGGTCTGATTTCTGTTGAGGTTCTGTCCCGTTCTGGGAGTTTGGGTTAATGAGCTTTCTTTGTAGTGTTGTTAAAGGCAAATTCTCTCACCTCCCTTGCCTCTCTCTCTCTCTTTCTCTCTAACACACTCTCTCTCCCTAATTTTTTCTATTTCTTTCTCTTGCTCACATGATTGCACCCCTCCCCATCCCCCATAGAGCAGAAGCTAAAAAAGTGACATTAGATCCTTCAGTCTCCCCTGCACTGCTCCTGCTGATCTAGTATAAACCACTTACTATTTCATGGTCTGCTGATGTGCAGTGAATCACAAACAGGTACAACACTTTCAATCTGACACAATATATTAGGCCTAGCTGTGTGTACCTGCATTTGCACCCCCCCCCCCCTCAGAAAACAGCACAAGATTACAAATGCTTGTTTCAGAGACCAAAGGAGCTTGAGGTTGGAAGTGTACATGTGTTAAGTGTTTGTATCTGTGCATATACCTTTGGGCAGGGCTGTCGAGAGGGGGGAGCAGGGGGGACAAAATTCCCTGGGCTCGGCGCCGCAGTCCCTTGTCTTACTTGTCTGCCCTCGGCTCCGTCGACCGTCCTCCACTGGGAACCCTGCATTCAAATCGGCAGCACCGCGGCCTCACCTCCCTGTGAAAGCGGCAGATCGCCTCCCTTCGGGCTTTCCCTCCTTGTGTCCCGCCCTCATCTGATGTAACTTCCTGTTTCCGCAAGGGCGGGACACAGGGAGGGAAGGCCCGAAGGGAGGCGATCTGCCGCTTTCACAGGGAGGTGAGGCTGCGGTGCTGCAGATTTGAATGCAGGGGGCCTGGTGGCGGACGGTTGACGGAGCCTAGGACGGGCGGGTGAGTCTGGGGACTATGGTGCCGGGTGGCGGCCTCAGGGGTGGTGGGATGGCGGCGGGGTCCCAGGGGCGGCCTTGCCCCAGGCCCAGGTCAGTCTCTCAGCGATCATGCCTTTGGGTGTCTGTGACAGGGCCAGCTCAAGGGCTTATGGCTTTTGCACCCCCTGCATGGGGTCGGCCTTGTGGTATGGTTTGCAGGGCTCGTATCATGAGAGTAGCCCCCTCAGGAGCTGCTGTTTGTAAGTTGCCTTTCTTTTAGAATGTCATTCTTTTGGCTTTTAGTTCCAGCTCTTTCATCTTATTATTTTTATTTTTAGGCAGTCTTGGATGTGCGATTACTAACTAGGGGAGGTTTTGCTTTACCCCTTGTTAGGTATGTGTCCTTTATGGTCTGGACTGTGTTTGAATTCACAGATTTTCACCTTTATGCGCCAATGTTATTCTATAAATCACGTGTCTGTTCCCACTCTCACTATTCACTTTGTCAAGTATTGTTTCACCATAAACGTTTACTATTAGCTTCAATATTTTAAATAATATATCATATAATCTTTTTTTTTAATTCTCTGGTGGCCTCAGTGGTGCCTATTGCTACATCAGTTTAATAATATAACAAAAAGTGAGCTTGATCTTCAGATCTCCCTGACATGAGAGAGCCTCTCCCCTACTGCAAACACTCCATTGGCTGCCCATAAAAACCAGAGTAAGATTCACTATCCTCCAGGGATTATCCCCCACCTACATGACCGCACTAATCAACCTCCTACTCAGAAATGCCCTAACAGATGCCCAAAACTACCTTTTACTCCACTTCCCAAACTGCAAAGGAGTAATATACAAATCTCTCCATGACACAAAGTTCTCCTAACTCTCAACCCAATCCCGGAACACCCTACCCACATAGATCAGGAGGATAACTGACTACCTCATATTTCGAAAAATGCTAAAATCATACCTTTTCATGAAATTCTTACCGACACAGAGCAAGCCTCTGAAAAATGAGAACACTTCCCGACCACATCTCCTAGCCACTCATCAACAACATCAACCATGACTTTTCCTGGTTTGCCAAACTGACTCATTACCGTAAAAGGTTTCCCTGTCACTCATAGTAACAAAGTAACATAGTAGATGATGGCAGAAAAAGACCTGCACAGTCCATCCAGTCTGCACAACAAGATAACTCATATGTGCTACTTTTTGTGTATACCCTACTTTGATTTGTACCTGTGCTCTTCAGGGCACAGATCGTATAAGTCTGCCCAGCACTATCCCCGCCTCCCAACCACCAGCTCTGGCACAGACCGTATAAGTCTGCCCAGCACTATCCCTGCCTCCCAACCACCAGCCCCGCCTCCCACCACCGGCTCTGGCACAGACCGTATAAGTCTGCCCAGCACTATCCCTGCCTCCCACCACCGGCTCTGGCACAGACCGTAGAAGTCTGCCCAGCACTATCCCCGCCTCCCAACCACCAGTCCCGCCTCCCGATCTCAACTAAGCTCCTGAGGATCCATTCCTTCTGAACAGCATTCCTTTATGCTTATCCCATGCATGTTTGAATTCCGTTACCGTTTTCATTTCCACCACCTCCCGTGGGAGGGCATTCCAAGCATCCACTACTCTCTCCGTGAAAAAATACTTCCTGACATTTTTCTTGAGTCTGCCCCCCTTCACTCTCATATCATGTCCTCTCATTCTACCGCCCTCCCATCTCCGGAAAAGGTTCGCTTGCGGATTAATACCTTTCAAATATTTGAACGTCTGTATCATATCACCCCTGTTTCTCCTTTCCTCCAGAGTATACATGTTTAGTTCAGCAAGTCTCTCCTCATACGTCTTGTAACGCAAATCCCATACCATTCTCGTAGCTTTTCTTTGCACCGCTTCAATTCTTTTTACATCCTTAGCAAGATACTCTGTATATGTGACGATTGCATATATCTAATTCATTCGTTACCCTACTTTCTCTTTGTTGCATTGTAAACTTGCCAACAGTAGTCCCTTATTTACATGTAAACTACACTAACCGGTCATGTTTAATGTAAGCCACATAGAACCAAAATAGATTTGGATAATATGGGATATAAGACTAAATAAATGGAAATACACAAATATCTACGCAGCTAAACTACCACCGAAGTAGCAGAAGTAACATTGCAGCAGTGCAAAATGTTGCTTATGAATCAAAAAATCCCCAAAAACAATGTGTGCAAGGTTTAAACAAGATTTGAAATGAAACTCCATTAAATAATGCCAAACGTAAAAATACAGGACTGTAAAAATACAACCTCCATACCGGCAATATAGGGGTGCTGCAACACGTATGCCATTTATGCATGCTTTCATACATGTATATAAACACTTCCTTCCCAGTGTAAGCATGATTGTACGTGTCAGACTTGGAGTGGCGGTGAGCTTTTCTTGCCTGTCTTGCATGTATGTGTGTATATATGTGCATTTATGTGTGTATGTGTGTGCATGCATGTGCGTATATGTGTATGGGCATGTATGTGCATATGAAACTGGGAAACCTCTGTCTTTGAATGTTAACTGCATTTCAGCTATACGTATTTTATGCTGTTTCAATTTTGATCTCACACACAAATGAAATAGAAAAAAAAAAAGAAGAGTTTATTGTATTGTCCCTAAGGCTGCTGAGTTCAGGTCCATTTACAGGTCTTTCATAAAAGCCTCAGCAGTGTTGTCAGTAATTTCATTCCTCTCCCTCTTGAGTTGTCTTACTTACACCGCAGTGTCACAGCATTTAGGTTTGAATTCTTTTAACTATTGAAGGGCTTCTCGGTGCCTATTCAATTCTGTATCTGATATTTTTCCTCATGTAATTTAGAGAAAGGGCTCTGGCTGGGAGCGATTCCCTTACATGGTCTGTAGCCCCGCCCAGCGCAACCCAGGATACAATGGGCGGGGCTGGGTGCCGCCATTTTGCAGCGGCATCGACAGGAAGAGGAGGGAGGCAGGCAGGCTGCGTCCCTCCTCCAACAAAGGTAGGGGGGCCGGCCGGGAGGGAGGGTGGGTGACCACGGACCACCAGGGATTCAGAACGCCGGGGGGGGGGGAGGAGTTGGGGTGGGCTGGAGGTCCACCGGACCTCCAGCCCCACCCCCCTCAGTCGATGGATAACAGGGTGGCGGCCACAACGATTTATGGGGGTTCGGGGGGGGGCTGGAGACCCTCCGGATCTCCAGCCCTCCCTGGGCATGGAGGGGGTCGGATCGTTGGGGGGACCGGAGGTCCCCTGTTTGCGTTTGCTTTGGGGGGGGGGAACAGGGGCCTGACAGCATGCAACTGCATGCTAGACAGGGCTCACCATTCTTCCCCAATGATCCGCAAAGTCTAGCGTTGATTTTGCTGCGGTCAGTAACCCAATCTTTGGCGCGCTGGCCGCTGATCATTGGGGATGAATGCGTTAAGCGCTGATTAGCATGCATTTGCAAGCTACTTGCACTAAGAGCCCTCAAGTGCGTTGTTTCAGGCGCTCGAGGGCTCTGATCATGGGTTGGCAGCAAACTCCGGTGCTAATATGGCGTTAACAGCCTCTAGCCCGGAGTTTGCTTTTGATCATGAGGGCAAGAGGTTCAGTCCCTGCCAAATTAAAACTATACAAGTATCCATGCATACTTTGTGCCTGTGGCAATTTTCAGTGAAGCTCTGCAGATACTTTCTTTGTAGAAACTGGTACAAAAACCATGGATAAAAAGGCAGGCATGCATTTTACACCAGTGAAGCACTTTGAAAGTTACTCCATGCTGGAGGAATGGGGGAGGGAGTGTGTGTGGGGGGGGGGGGGAGTAGGATTTTATAAAGCTTTTTCCATGTGTAAACCTGTGTTACATATGGAAAACGTTTTTTGCAAGATTACAGGTGTTGAAAAGAGAGCACGCACTTATATGTGAATAGCATGTAAATGTTCCCAAATTTGTAGTTTAGGTAAAGCAGGAACGGAGTTGCAGTGGACACTTGTATTTATAGAAAACATGCAAGTACACACAGGGATTTACAAGGTAGGCTGGGGGGAGGGAGGACCTTCCAGGGAAGCCTTCTATTGAGGCTTGCTTCCAGGTCAGGGCCCTTGATTGGGGGAATGCTTCCAGGTTGGGGGCCCTGTTTACAAAGGTGCGCTAGTGTTTTTAGCACACGCTAAAAAGTAGCCCGTACTAACCGTGTAGACGCCCATAGGAATATTATGGGCATCTACACGGTTAGCGCATGCTAAAAACACTAAGGGCCCTAAGCAGATTACAGTAAAAATATACACAAAATAAGTATAAAGAAATAAAACAAAACATAACAAAGAAAAAAAAGATGATACCTTTTTTATTGGACTAGCTTAATACATTTTTTTTTTTAATATTCTTTTTTATGTTTTGCTTTATTTCTATAGATTAACTTTAAAAATGGACTAACATGGCTACCACACCATTTTACTATAACATAAATAGAAAACCACATATCAAAACCATACATCAAAACAAATAAAGCAGTGTGCTGGACAGTCTCACATCACTGTGCCTACACTGTACTTCAGACCACAGGGCTCACCAAAAAAAACAGACGGGTCGTCAAAAGTTTCTTAAATAGTACTAAATTCCCCCATAAATGTAAATATCTGGGCAAGTGATTCCATAAGAGCAGACCTGCAATGAAAATAGCAGCTGCCCTTGTGTCATCATAGCATGTCTTTCTCAAATGCACGACATCCAAACATTTTGTGTTCACAGATCGCAGTGCACGTGCTGGTTGGTACACTCTCAAAATCTGCAGAAAATACCGAAGTGCTGTCTTATAAACTGCCTGATGAATAAGGGTCGATACTTTAAATTGGATCCTTCTAGACACCAGCAACCTATGCAATTGCTTTAATATAGGTGTCACGTGCATATACTTAGAAATCCCAGTAATCAATCACACCACAGCATTCTATATAACTCACAATGGGCAACTGAGAGTCCTGAGTATAATGCTTTACAGAAATCAAACTTGCTGAGCACTTAACGCTGTACAACAATCCTGAAATCATAAGCTGACAGTATCGGTTTCATCTTGCTCAACAAGTGAAGCTGATAAAAGAGGAATGTATCATTTGTATAGCAAGATCACAAGGACTAGCTTTGGGACCAGGCTTTTCTGATTGTCAACCTGATTGTCATATAAGTTCATAAGTACATAAGTATTGCCATACTGGGAAAGACCAAAGGTCCATCGAGCCCAGCATCCTGTTTCCAACAGTGGCCAATCCAGGTCACAAATACCTGGCAAGATCCCCAAAAAAGTACAAAACATTTTATACTGCTTATCCCAGAAATAGTGGATTTTCCTCAAGTCCATTTAATAATGGTCTATGGACTTTTCCTTTAGGAAGCCGTCCAAAACATTTTAAAACTCCGCTAAGCTAACCACCTTTACCACATTCTCTGGCAACAAATTCCAGAGTTTAATTACACCACAAGGTCACTCCCCTCAACCCACAGATCCAACTGGGCAACATCCTCCCTTGGGTATATGAGCAATGAGTCCAAAATAATACAAAAACACCTTTATTATGCAACAAAAGTAGAGGGTTTCAAACACAGAGCCTCTCAAACGCTCATGTCATTACTATAGCTAGTTGGCGAAACGTGCCATAGAGGCTGGTAAGTAATATTTTTAATCACATTTTGGGGGGATGGGAGGGGGTTAGAGACCACTAGAGGAGTAAGGGGAGGTCATCTACGATTCCTTCCAGTGGTCATCTGGTCATTTAGAGCACTTTTTGTGGCTTATTCATTAATAAAACAGGTCTAGACCAAAATGTCCAATTTATAGCCCTGGATGTTTTTGTTTAGTTCCATTATGGCAAAAAAAAGTTAGGAACACCTAGATCCCGCCTTTAACACACCCCTGACACATCCCTTTGTGATTTGAATGTACTTCTGACGGACTTCATAGGAAAACGTCTAAAAATTGGTTTCGAAAATACAGATTTATGCCACTTTTTGGCATATATATATATATATATGTATTGTAATAACTGTAATCCCGGTAGCACCTTCAGGGGGTGGTAGGCTCCCTTTAGCAGTCCACAAACAAAGTCCTTCCAGACAACACAGCTTTTAGTTCCAAACAGTTTATTTCCCCTCCTCCACCAAATCTCAGTTCAAGGGGTTAAAGTTCCATTCGGTTTCCAAAATAAAGCAACAAGAAAAAAACTTCCCTTTAAACCCAAGTTCTCCCCCAGTTCAACAGCCTGGGTTTCAGTTTTAAAAGTCTTTCCGCTTGGGTGGTTGCAGAATGGCAGTACACCGCCCACAACACAGCTAATTGACTCCTGTGACCACCCACTGCCTTCAGTCCCTGCAACTCTGCCCCAAAGTACAATTACAGTCCATGTCCACTGGTTCCTCCAAACCGGGTGTGTCGGTCTCTTCAGCCTCTCCTTCCTCCAAACACTCCATTAACTCTGCCTCTCTGCTAGGCTGTTGGTTGGAGACCTCCTCCCCCTTCCAGGTGGAAGGAATCTTGTACTGATTTCTAACCCAAGGGTATTGAGCTTTGTCATCCCTGCTCCCCCTTCTGGCCCTCGCCTGCCATAGCAGCTGCTCTTTCCAGTCCTTTTCCCCCTCCCTTCCACGTGGGGGCCACACCGGGTTTTGGGACCTACCACCCCAATCCCTTCTCTCAGGGCCTTGTGGGGAATGTAGTCTGGCCCCATACCTCCTCCTGGCCTGCTTAGACCCTCCAAGCTCCTTACAGTATATATATTTTTTTCTTATGGAATAGTTGTTTCTAGACGATTTTCAGTTAACCGGTGTGATTAAAGTTAAATGGCTGGTGGAAATGGAGGATTTTTAGTCCAGTGATTGAGTCATCACTAAAAATAGTTATTTGTAGTCCAAATTTCAGTCCATGATTTCTGAGGTCTTTTCCTCCCACCATATTACCTGTGAACATTTATCATTGCTGTGTGAACTTTTTGAGTGGAGTTTCTTCCACTGTTGAAGTTAGAGTTTCAGATTACTTAGCCATTAGTCGACTGGTTACAAGTAGAGTGGAGAAGACATGAGAATGTACTCAAAAACTAGGGCTAGAACTGATGGCTGATACTGAGATGGTATTCCTGAGGAACTACGTAAGCGTCATAGAACCATTGTCAACTGCAACTGATAGTCTGCAAGCTGAAAATGGCTGCCAGATTGGACATGTAATCCCCACAATAATGGGAATTCAGTCAAAATTACAGGGATTGGCTGATTATCCAGCTTATAATCAAAAGACAAAAACGCCTATATTGCGACCTAAATCGGGAGATAGGCGTTTATCTCCCAAAAACGAATAACGCGGTATAATCGAGAGCCGAACTTGGACGTTTTCAACTGCACTCCATCGCGGAAGCGTACAAAGTTGACGGGGGGCGTGTTGGAGGCGTGGTGAAGGCGGGACTGGGGCGTGGTTATCACCCGAACAGAGATGGGCGCCTTTCGCCGATAATGGAAAAAAAGTATGCGTTTGTAGCTAGAATTTAGGGCACTTTTCCTGGACCCTGTTTTTTCACGAATAAGGCCCCAAAAAGTGCCCGAAATGACCAGATTACCACCCGAGGGAATCGGGGATGACCTCCCCTGACTCCCCCAGTGGTCACTAACCCCCTCCCACCACAAAAAATGATGTTTCACAACTTTTTATTTTCACCCTCAAATGTCATACCCACCTCCCTGGCAGCAGTATGCAGGTCCCTGGAGCAGTTGTTAGGGGGTGCAGTGGACTTCAGGCAGGTGGACCCAGGCCCATCCCCCCCTACCTGTTACAATTGTGCTGCTTAATGCTTAGTCGTCCAACTCCCCCAAACCCACTGTACCCACATGTAGGTGCCCCCCTTCACCCCTTAGGGCTATAGTAATGGTGTAGACTTGTGGGCAGTGGGTTTTGAGGGGGATTTGGGGGGCTCAACACACAAGGGAAGGGTGCTATGCACCTGGGAGCTCTTTTACCTTTTTTTTTGTTTTTGTAAAAGTGCCCCCTAGGGTGCTCGGTTGGTGTCCTGGCATGTGAGGGGGACCAGTGCACTACGACTCCTGGTCCCTCCCACAAACAAATGCCTTACATTTATTCATTTTTGAGCTGGGCGCTTTCATTTTCCATTATCACTGAAAAACAAAAACGCCCAGCTCACAAATTGTCAAATAAAACATGGACGTCTATTTTTTTCGAAAATACGGTTCGGTCCGCCCCTTCACGGACCCGTTCTCGGAGATAAACGCCCATGGAGATAGACGTTTTCATTCAATTATGCCCCTCCAAGTCAACTTGGATGAGATAAAGCAGCCACTTATCACAGCTCTGACAAAAGGAATTGCTTCAAGGTTTGGTCCGGTATTTTAAGATGATGACTACCATATTGCAACGATGCTTGTTCCGAAGTTCAAGTTGAGATATCTACCAGAGCAAAAACGTTATGAGAAGGTACAGCTTCTCATTCATGTTGTGGCTGCAACAGAGACTGAACATAGTAACATACATAGTAGATGATGGCAGAAAAAGACCTGTACGGTCCATCTAGTCTGCCCAACAAGATAAACTCATATGTGCTACTTCTTGTGTATACCTTACCTTGATTTGTATCTGCCATTTTCAGGACACAGACCGTAGAAGTCTTGCCCAGAACTAGCCCTACCACCCAAACACCAGCTCTGCCTCCCAATCTCGGCTAAGCTTCTGAGGATCCATTCCTTCTGCTCAGGATTCCTTTATGTTTATCCCACGCATGCTTGAATTCCGCTACCGTTTTCATCTCCACCATCTCCCGCGGGAGGGCATTCCAAGTATCCACCACTCTCTCCGTGAAAAAATACTTCCTGACATTTTTCTTGAGTCTGCCCCCCTTCAATCTCATTTCATGTCCTCTCGTTCTACCGCCTTCGCATCTCCCCGGAAAAGGTTCATTTGCGGATTAATACCTTTCAAATATTTGAACGTCTGTATCATATCACCCCTGTTTCTCCTTTCCTCCAGGGTATACATGTTCAGGTCAACAAGTCTCTCCTCATACGTCTTGTAACGCAAATCCCACACCATTCTCGTAGCTTTTCTTTGCACCGCTTCAATTCTTTTTACATCCTTAACAAGATACGGCCTCCAAGGAAAACAATACTACTGGAGAGGAAGGCATTTTTGATTTTCTATCTACTGCAAAGAACAACATTCCAGCGACTGAAACTGGAACAAAGGAAGAGGCTGAGCATTAACTGGAATGTTCAGACACTTCCACAAACAGCTCGCTTGCATTTCCAAAAGCTGCAAAAGCTTTTATCAAGTTCAATGCCGCACTTCCCAACCGTGCAGCAGTAGAATGGTTATTTTGTTGCTCAGGGCAAATTATAGTGTCACGACAATGCTCTCTTAGTGACGATAACTTTGAGAAGCTGGTTTTCTGTGGTATAAACTAAAGTGACGTATTGAAGATTCCGAGACTTTAAACATAAAGCAGAGTAATCATACAATATTTAGCATTACTTAATTAGTGATTTGCTGAGAATTTATCAACTCTGTTTTTAAACATTAAACACATTTCTTCCTAAGTTGTGCAATTGATTTTAATGCAAATTAAAATGCCATTGAAGTAGTTTACTACTTTTACAGTAGTTGTCTCATCTAGTTAAACTACTACAAGAAAAATGTAGCTAACCAGGTAGTTAAACTCCTTTTTTAGTAAAGTAACTATAGTTACACTTAAACTACTTTTTAAGTAGTTAGCACCCAGCACTGATTCTTAGATTGTACGCGGACTGTGAGAAATTACAGGAGGACCTTGGGCAGATGACATTTAATGTGGACAAGTGCAAAATGTTGCACCCTTGCAAGAATAACCCAAATTATAGCTACATGATGCTAGGTTCCAAATTAGGAGTCACCATCATGGAAAAGTATTTAGATGTCATTTGTTGCTCAGTGTGCAGCAGCGGCCATAAAAAGTAAACAGAATATTAGGAATTATTAGGAAAGAAATAGAGAATAAAACAAAGAATACAAGTGAGACTTGAGTATTGTGTGCAATTCTGTTCACTGTATCTCAGAAAAGATATAGAGGAAATGGAAAAGGTACAGAGAAAAGATGATCAAAATGATTAAGGGGATGGAAGGATTCTCATATGAGGAAATGCTAAAGACGTTAGGGCTCCTCAGTTTGGAAAACAGACAGATGAGGGGAGATAGGATAGAGGTCTATAAAATCCTTAATAGAGTGAATCGAGTAAACATGAATCGATTGGTTACTTCATGACGTTACATAGTGGCACATTTAAAACAAATAGGAAAACATATTTTTTCACCCAATGTTTAGTTAATCTCTGGAAATGATTGCCAGAGCAAGTAGTTAAAGCAGTTAATGTAGCTGGGTTTAAAAGAGATTTGGAGAAATTCCTAGAGGAAAAGTCCAAAAACCAATATTAAGGTAGACCTGGGGAATGCTATTGCTTATCCAGGATGTTGCTACATTTTGGGTCGCCAACAGGTACTTGCAACCTGGACTGGCCACTGTTGGAAACAGGATACTGGGCTAGATGGACCCTTGGTCTGATCCAGTAGGACAATTCTTATAACAGGACTCACTATTCTTTAACATTGCATGCTATTGAAGAATAGTGCGGTGTGAGACCCCGGACGTGGGTTATGGGATGGCCCTGGGAATAACTCAGCCAGACAAGGTGTATAAATGTGAAAATACATGTTTTGTTCACCTGAGCCCTGGGACTTGTTACCTCAGAGGCCAGGAGCCTCAGATGCAACAGTTTCTCTGGTTTAGTAATAGTCTTGAGTAGGCCTTTGGCTAGCAGACCAAGCAGTCTGTGGCTGGTGGGACTGCCCTGTCCCAATCACAGCCTGTAAGTACTATGGTCTTCTGACACTCAGGTCTGGCCCTAGCCAGACCTCAGCAAGGCTTGCAAGTCTTAACAAGAATCAAAAGCTGACTTACCTCAGACAGGTTACAGCAGCTAAACATATTCAGTGAAGACATAGACTTGAGCTTCAGTTCTTCCTTCTCTGGGCCTACTTAACCTCAGCCTGGCCCTACCATTTACACTCCCAGGTAATGGGACTCTTCCCCTCCCGGCCCACTTTCTCCTGGGGCAGGATCAGTGCTCTTAAGTTGGCCCAGGCTAGTTAGAGAGGGACTTTTCTTAATGGTGAAGGGCAGTGTTTTCATAAACCCCATCACATGCGGTTATTAAAAAATTGTGTGCATTATTAGTGCAACAAAAAAAACTTGATATTTCGGGTTTTTTACCCTATCATTTCATCAAACACCATAGCAAATATTCTTAACAATTTCTATGTCATTTCAAATGAATGCACAGCCTTTTGATCATTATCTTCTGTTTTCTCATTTACAGGACCTAGGCTTAGAAGGTCTTCCATTGGGCTGGTTCCAATTCTCTCTATACAATAAAAAGAATAAGACCAAGGTGATAGAGTTGAAACCAAACTATTTAATAAATACTCAAAAATCAAAGCAGAACACTACAGTACATATACGAACCTCAACCAGACCAATATTTAAAAAATATTCGAACTCATGAACAATATGGAAGCCGATTGGCGCGAGGAAACCAACGAGATTTCAAATTTACCGCCCTTTTAACTGCCACAGGCAGAATAAGCGAAAGAATGTTGTTAGAGTGTACACTAGAGTCGTCATCGCGCAACTGTAAGACTTTAACACTGGCTGAACGAATAGAAGTTCTTAAAAAATTAGAAAACAAACAAAGTCAAGCATCTATTGCTAAAGAATATGGTGTCAATCCCAGTCAAATTTCACGTATCTTGAAGCAGAAAGACCAGCTTCTGGAAGACTGGCAAAACAATACAAATCCACAACGGAAACAAAAACGGGCAGGAAAAGCTGAGGAGGTACAAGATGCTCTTCTTCGGTGGTTTTCTCGAGTCAGGAGCAGACAGTTCCTGTCAGTGGTCCACTGCTTATGGAGAAAGCTAATCAGCTAGCTGAAAGTCTTGGACTAACGAAATTCAAAGCCACTGTTGGATGGTTGGAAAGATGGAAGGAGGGGAATAACATAAAATTCAAGAAACAGCATGGTGAAAAACAAGACACTGATGACTTTGGTACTGAAAATTGGGTTGTTTCAGTTCTTCCTACCATCTTGAATGAGTTTGCACCTCGTGACATTTTTCAATGCTGATGAAAACGGTCTCTACTGGCGAGCGATTCCTGATGGAACACTTGCATTCAAACAAGCCGAAACTACAGGAGGTAAAACGTCAAAGGACCGATTGACGATCCTCCTTTCTTGCAACATAGATGAGATTGAGAAGTTGGAACCACTTGTCATTGCAAAGAGCAAACAGCCCCATTGCTTCAAGAATGTTAAGCGACTTCCTGTGTCATACGAAGCTAACGCAAATTCATGGATGACTGTGGAAATTTGGAAGCAGTGGCTAAAGAAGTTAGACACTAGAATGCGGGCACAAAAACCTCAGATTGTGCTGCACACAGTGATGATGTCAGGCTGTCTAACGTCAAGGTGGTCTTCCTGCCACCAAACACTACCTCTCTGATCCAACCTATGGATCAGGACATAATAGCCAATTTCAAACAACATTATCGGGCTCTTGTGCTACGTCATCTGATGAACGTTATGGATGACCAGACTGGCAAGGATAAATGTGCTGTTGAACTGGCTCATAATCTATCACTGTTGGATTCCCTACATATGCAAAAAGAAGCCTGGAATCATGTTACACAGGCAACTATTGTGAACTACTACAATCGGGCAAGCTTTGTTAGGGATGTGGAGAGGGACGAAACAGATGCAGCTGTTGCAAATGCGTCAGATGAACAAGCTATTGACATCCCAGCCGGTGTTACTGAAGAGGAATTTCATCACTACGTAGCTGTTGATTACGATCTACAAACTGCTGACGACAGCACTGATGTCCAGATATGTGCCTACACGCAGGCAACGGCTGATGATGAAACACATGATGAAACGAGCAGCGAGGCACATGTTGACGAAATTCAACAACCTCCTGTCACTTTTGCAAGAGCGCTGGAGAGTCTCAACACAGTGCGGGCCTATCTGGAGACCACTGGATGTCAGTGCTATGACAGTTTTTACCGTCTGGCAGACGTAGTCTATGGAACTCACAGACACAAGAGTGTACAGAGGACTATGACTGATTACTTCAAGTAAGCCTAACGTCAGTTAACGGAGACTGTATACTGTACGTATAATAAACAGTACTGTACATATGTTTATCAGATGTCAAGCTTCTTTGGGTCACAACAGTTAAGTGTAAGCTCCGGTTAACTGCATGTATTTCTTTGGCCCCAGACCCTTGCACTTAAGCAGATTGCACTGCACTTGCTTCTTAATATATACATGGCACCAGAGTCTGACAGATGAGAACAGAAGCAGCTACAACAGTATATAATCCAAAAAAGATTACCAATCATAGAAAATCTAATGAAATAGATTACTTTCTTGAAAGAAAACCAGCAAATGAGAAAGATGAGTGCAGTACCAAGCTGCAGTAAAAGGATCCCAGCGGTGGCATCGACATACAGGTTTGCAATGCGCCAAAGCCTCTTTTACTGCATTTGGTAAAAGGATTTTTTAAAATGGAAATGTCTGTGTGGCAGTGGCGTAGCCAAGGGTGGGCCCGGGTGGGCCAAGCCCACTCACTTTGGGCTCAGGCCCACCCAGTAGCAGCACACCTATGATGTGGCTGGCAGGGATCCCCAAGTCCCACCATCCGAAAACTCCCAACAACAGTCCCTCCTGCATACCTTGTAAATAGCAGATTTTCACTTGCAGCGACCAGCAACTGATGCATACTGTTTGCACTGGCCCCACGGCCTTCCCTGTGATGTATTTCCGCCTATGCGGAAACAGGAAGTTGCATCAGAGGGAAGGCTGTGGGGCCAACATGAGCAGTGTGTATTAGTTGCTGCTCACTGCCGGTGAAAATCTGCTATTTAGAAGAATGGTCTAAGGTTTGGCAATTAAAATTCAATGTGAAGAAATGCAAAGTGATGCACTTAGGGAGTAGAAATCCACGGGAGACGTATGTGTTAGGCGGTGAGAGTCTGATATGCACAGACGGGGAGAGGGATCTTGGGGTGATAGTATCTGAGGATCTGAAGGCGACGAAACAGAATGACAAGGCGGTGGCCGTAGCTTGAAGGTTGCTAGGCTATATAGAGAGAGGTGTGACCAGCGGAAGAAAGGAGGTGTTGATGCCCCTGTATAAGTCATTGGTGAGGCCCCAACTGGAGTATTGTGTTCAGTTTTGGAGGCTGTATCTTGCTAAGGATGTAAAAAGAATTGAAGCGGTGCAAAGAAAAGCTGCAAAAATGGTATGGGATTTGCGTTACAAGACGTATGAGGAGAGACTTGCTGACCTGAACATGTATACCCTGGAAGAAAGGAGAAACAGGGGTGATATGATACAGACGTTCAGATATTTGAAAGGTATTAATCCGCAAACAAACCTTTTCCGGAGATGGGAAGGCAGTAGAACTAGAGGACATGAAATGAGATTGAAGGGGGGCACACTCAAGAAGAATGTCAGGAAGTATTTTTTCACGGAGTGGTGGATAATTGGAATGCCCTCCTGCGGGAGGTGGTGATGAAAACAGTAACAGAATTCAAAAATGCGTGGGATAAACATAAAGGAATCCTGTTCAGAAGGAATGGATCCTCAGAAGCTTAGTGGAGATTGGGTGGCAGAGGCAGTGGTGGGAGGCAGGGCTAGTGGTTGGGAGGCGGGGCTAGTGCTGCACAGACTTCTATGGTCTGTGCCCTGAATATGGTAGATACAAATCAAGGTCAGGTATACACATAAAGTAGCACATATGAGTTTATCTTGTGGGCAGACTGGATGGACCATGCGGGTCGTTCTCTGCCGTCATCAACTAGGTTACTATGTTAAAAGGTATGCAGGTGGTGGGGAGGGGGTTTAAGAGACCATATGGCATGCAGGTGAGAGAGGGAGAGACCAAATCACTTGTGGGACAAGGCGGAGTTCTTCTGCCCACCCATCTTGGGACCAGTCCCACCCAAAATTGGGTGTCTGGCTATGACCCTGCTGTGCGGTAAGTTAAACACTTGCCACATGGCCATTTCCTATAGGAGTACTTACCGCCTCCTACTTAGGAGGCGCTAAGGGCTTCCGCCTTAACCCAGTAGTAACCAGGCAGCGTGTGGCACTACCCAATTATGCATGATATGTAGACTTTGGTTGATGTCTTTGGAAATTTCCGATATATCTTGTTTAAATGGGATGTAGATCGTTATGTCATCTGAGTATATGTATGGGTTGAGGTTTTGGTTTGATTGTAGTTTGGCTAAGGGTATCATCATTAAGTTGAATAGAGTCGTTGAGAGGGGGGATCCCTGTGGAACTCCACATTCAGGTGTCCATGTGTCTGATGTAGTCGAATTAGATGTCACTTGGTATGATCCTGTTGTTAGGAACCCCTTGAACCAACTGAGAACGTTGCCTCCAATTCCAAAGTACTCGAGGATATGTAGTAGTATTCCATGATCAACCATGTCGAAGGCGCTAGACATGTCAAATTGTAGAAGTAGTATGTTCTTGCCAGTTGCAATCATTTGTTTGAATTTTGTCATGAGAGTAACTAGTACTGTTTCAGTACTGTGGTTAGATCGAAATCCTGACTGGGAGTCGTGTAGTATTGAGAACTCCTCTTCCTACTCCATTTGGCAGAGTGTATATTGCCATGATGAGGGTCTGTATGGATGCCACATACATGACGTAGAGGGAAGAGACCATAGCAGTGGTAGATGGTCAGTAAATAACAATTGATACACAGGAGGAGTACAAACTTGGAAAATGGGTAGTGTGATGCCTTTGCTAAGCTTTATACCTAACCATGTTTTCTGTAAAGCTTCTGCACTATTATTTGCGGGTCAGAAAAAATACGGCAATGGTGACATAACACACTGATACCAACACGTGAGATGTGCATTTTAAACTTTGTACATTTGTTCTTCTGGTCTACATTACTACTAAAACCTATGGCTCTCCTGTCATTGCTTGGGGCCAGTGAGGGTTTGGTGGGGGAAGGGGCCAGATAGATAGCAAGGAATGGGTGTGGCTGATGGGCTAGTAGGTATGGGAAGGAGGTGAGACACAGAGGAGGCAAGGCAGGAAATTTGAGGGTCAAACAAACAAAGGTAACAAACCACTTGACCTGGATGCTTTTAAAGCAGGTCTAAATCACAATATTTTTCTTTCCAGCCCCAGGAAGTTATTTCTCTATCCATTATTGCAAAAAAAGTGTTGATCATGTAATGCTGCCCATGTCATGCCCACAACATGCCCCCAAAACGCCCCTTCTGTTTGATTATCAGGCTCATTTTCGAAAGAGAAGGGCGCCCATCTTTCGACACAAATTGGGAGATGGGTGTCCTTCTCCCAGGGTTGCCCCTATCGGCATAATCGAAAGCTGATTTCGGGCATCCTCAACAGCTTTTCGTCGCGGGGACGACCAAAGTTCACAGGGGTGTGTCAGAAGCGTAGCGAAGGCGGGACTGGGGCGTGCCTAACACATGGCCATCCTCGACCAATTATGGAAAAAAGAAGGGCGTCCCTGACGAGCACTTGGTTGTCTAAACTTGGTCCATTTTTTGTTACGACCAAGCCTCAAAAAGGTGCCCGAACTGACCAGATGACCACCGGAGGGAATCGAGGATGACCTCCCCTTACTCCCCCAGTAGTCACCAACCCCCTCCCACCTGGGAGCAATTTCTGAAGTTCACTGCAGTGCCCCCTAGGGTGCCCGGTTGGTGTCCTGGCATGTCAGGGGGACCAGTGCACTACGAATGCTGGCTCCTCCCACGACCAAAGGGCTTGGATTTGGTCATTTCTGAGATGGGCGTCCTCGGTTTCCATTATCACCGAAAATCGGGGACAACCATCTCTAAGGACGACCATCTCTAAGGTCGACCTAAAGTTTGCGATTTGGGCGTCCCTGACCGTATCATCGAAACGAAAGATGGACACCCATCTTGTTCTGATAATACAGGTTTCCCCGCCCCTTCGCCGGGACGTCCTGCGAGGACATCCTCAGGAAAACTTGGATGTCCCTTTTGATTATGCCCTTCCACATAATTCAAATATTTTTGTGTGAGAAACACGTCCTTCTGCCTCTTAGACCATTTTTTGGACTTTTTTTCTTTTGATTATGAGCCTCCTAAGTGTTTCTCTACTTTTGTTTTCTGACAATCTTTTTTTTCTAGTTGAGTTGGTGCCAATCTCTATTTTTCACTTTCTTTTTATTTATTCTCTAAGTCCTTTTCTACAATACCTTTTTCATTTCTTCTCTCTCCTTTCTTCTTTACCTTCTTTACCTCTGTCGCTGATGTAGATTTTCCCTTTCATCTTTTTTCCTCATTTCTTTCCTTTGCCTTTTCATCCACTCAGATTTCACCCATCCTCCTACCCCCCTACATCCTCCAGTTCTCAGTCTCCATCTTTTCAACTTTCTCTTACCTGCCATCTTTCTATCTCCCATTCTTACCTACTTCCCAGCCTTACCAGTCCTTCACCCTCATCTACCTTATTCTGCCTTTTATTCTCTTACTATTCTCAGCTCCATCTTGGCCTACAGGCCCTTTCTTTTATCTCTTACTCTTCAGTCAGTTTCCTAGTCTCTTTCACCTTCTCCCCAGCTACCCCATTTCCACTTTTTCTCAATCCCCCACCTTTCACACTGCCTATCAACTGCTCCAGATTCTTCCTCCCCATCCTTCTCCATCCAGTCTCACACCATCCAGCCCATTTAACACACTCTTAGTCATACCCTTCACCTAACTACTAAACACCCGAGTGCCTGCTGAATCTTATTCACAACACTCCTCCCTACCCACTACCCGTGTACCCATTCACTCTTCTACCTAATCCCTAATCCCTGTTATCCTATCCAATCTCAAAGTCCTTCATCCCTCTCACCGCTTGAGCACTCACCTTATCCTCAAACCCTCTCTCCACAAACACTCAGCAAATCACTGAACCCCCCTCTTCAAGCACCAACCCCCTCCTCAAACTCTCCATCATCAACCACTCACTCTAGATACAAACCCTAACTCCCAAGCACTCACTCCATCTCCAACCCTCCTCCTCAAGCACTTATTCCCTCCTTTGTGTGTGTATGCAGCATTGCAGCTCGATGGAGGACACAGCAAAGATTTTTATCTGCTGACAGGACATGCATGTTTCCTCCTCCTGCGTGGTTCAGTGCAGTGTTTGAACTGAGCCTGTTCTGTTGGAGGAAGAAGTATGAACACGGTCACAGTGAAAACAGGAAAAAAATTGCTTGTCTGATATTAGAGTGGCAAAGGGTCAAGCCATTCCTTTGGGGTGGCACTTGTCACCCTATAGCAACACCTATGATATAGAAGAATTGATTGAGTTCCTTTCTTTCTTTCTAATGATTGTATTAAATGGAATCCACTTTGATGGCTTTGCTCTAGGCAGATAATCAATTAAACCCAAACTTGAACCTTGAAACATCCTATTGAGCAACTGTAATGGTAGATTTACTGGATTTACTGGTTGGTTCAATCTGATTGGGGTTTTCTTTACTGCATAGGTTTTGGAATTTTTTGCAATGTCTTTATAATACTTTAAAGGGTGGTGGGGAGAATGCTGTGGGGATTGACACGATGTGTGGAAATGTCTATCTAGTTTTTCCCCCTGCATACATAGCATGCCCCAATGCACCCAAATATTACACCACTTTTTTCACCTTCTCAAATTAATCTATGTACTGTCTCTCTCCCATCTAGAATATATTTAGAATCTACCCTCTGCTCTGTTTTTAGCTACAAGTCTTTTTTTCCTCTGAAATACCATTCCACACATGTAAATCAGTTTCTTACATATGTAACTGGCACCTTACTTCTGTTGTCTCATATTTCTGCAGAAGCAGGATTACCAACTTGTCAGATCAGACTGAGAGCATTCCTGTTTTCCTCCACTTTAAATCATTGGATATCAAGTTCCAATTTCTTCCAGGGTAGTCCACAAAAGGGAAAACTAGCACTGACTCAGCCTGTCCTTGACAGCCCAAAGCTATCTGTTCACCCTGAGTAAGGACATTATTTCACAGGTACAGATCTGGAATTGTGAGAAGATCCAGAAAACTTGTTGATGGTTTCAGTAGCTCTTGCTATTTTGTGTCCATTACCATAATTATCCCTTTTATGGAGGATTACTGAGGCCCTCATGATAGGCAATCTTAACACTGCCTAGGATTATCTTTGAGGATGTATGAAATATATTTGCCTATATGGGTTTTCCAGTATTACTGGTATTATGGATGCTTCAGATACTGTCTTAATAGGTTAAGATGACTCCATTCTCAAGAACAAGCTAAGTCAGTTTTGGTCTAGTCTTCATGCAGGAATTTGTTGTTCTGAATTTCTTGGGACAGAAGGACCGTGATACACAATGTGAAGAGTTTGATGTTCAGTCAATCTGATTAACCACCCTTCAAACCAACACACACAAAAATAACATCAATGAAGGCACTAATACAATACACCAGTGCATCAATACGCCCTTTACCTCATAACTCATAAATTACAAACTGAGGCATACAATACAAAGTTTTCAAGGTAAAAAAATATACAGTGACACATGGGCATCTGAAAGACATTGGAGACAAGCACTAGCTAGACCTGGGTCATATCTAGTGCTCTTTTGAGGCAAGATAAGAATGGCTCATGAGAATGGGCCTAAGGATGGGACATGCTCTTTTTCATCTGCTTCAGTGTGTATGACCCCACTCTAAATAGTCTTATTGAACTCCATTAGCATATGAAATTCACCCTGTAAGTGAAACGGCAGGTTAAAAGCTGAGTTAAGTCAGGGATCACACAGGTTAATGGACTGCAAATTCATGCACAGCAAGGTCATCGGTGTTAATATATTTCCTCTGCACTGAACAGCAAAACCGCAGAGTGGCAGTGAACCAAAGTACAATTCATAGGAAGAAAGATACAGGTGAGAGAGATAGATGTGAAGAGACATAAACAGAGCCAGAAAAGGAATGAGAAGGGCAGAGGGAAACTGATCTTTGAGGTCCAGAATTTGGGTACTAAACCCCACAATGAACACTTCTAACAGCCATTAGAGCTTAAGGCTAATTACTCAGCTTGCTGAACTGTGACTGGCTGTGTTAATGGTAGGGTTCTCTGGGGTACACTTTGGCCCTTGAGCGCTGAGCAGGCTATGATAAATATACTTTCTCTTTGCAGACTCCTGGTAGTCCTGGAGCCTGGCATGTGATTCAGACTTTGTTGAGCAGACGCCCTTTGGGAACTATTCCCAGCGTATTCATTTGTAATGACATGCATTTTTAAAATGCTCATTAAACATTCAGCAGGATTTTACTTTTTAAATAAATATTCTTTCCCTCACTCGTGTGTTGTACATTGCTATTTTCAACCTTTTCTTCCTGGCTCTGAGCGTGCTGGAGCATCATAGCACAATAGACTCTGCTGTGTATTAAATTTCAGATGAACATGAGGCCTGCAATTAAAGCGACTTACAAAATAATTAACACTATTTTCTGAAAATTCACATATATGAATACGTAAAAATGTTGATATGCAAAACAGTTTTTATTGGCGAGTCAAAAACAGAATAACATATAGCATAGACAATCCAAACATCCGACGAAAGGCAAGTATAGCCGTTAGTAATATGCATCAAATACAGACTAGAACGCCTCAAACATTTTTCATTGCCAACCTACCCCCCCCCCCCCCATGAATCCCCAACCCAGAAGAACCTGTGATCCTCATCTTCAGCCTGGGTTCTTATGGCTCCAAGCAAATCAAACAAGAACAGAGGAAAGACCAAACTGAAGAACACGAGTACGTCTGCTCTCCAAATCAATAGCTGTCTTATCTCTACTACTACTACTACTATTTAGCATTTCTATAGCGCTACAAGGCATACGCAGCGCTGCACAAACATAGAAGAAAGACAGCACAGGCCACTTTTTAGCACAGCTTAGTAAAAGGGCCCCCAAACTTTTGACCACTTATACACATGAAGGATGACTATTTCCTTGCCATTCCACAGCTAAGAATCTTCTTTCTTCAGTAAAGCAAGAGCAGTTGGAAGGAATGGGTGACATGCCACCTTATAATTGAAAGAGAAAAACGCCTAGATTTCGACCCAAATCGGGAGATAGACGTTTATCTCACAAAAACGAATAAATTGGTATAATGGAAAGCCGATTTTGGACGTTTTCAACTGCACTCCATAGCGGAAGCGTACAAAGTTGACGGGGGGGTGTCGGAGGCGTGGCGAAGGTGGAACTGGGGCGTGGTTATCGGCCGAGGAGAGATGGGCGCCTTTCGCCGATAATGGAAAAAAAGTATGCGTTTGTAGCTAGAATTTAGGGCACTTTTCCTGGACCCTGTTTTTTCACGAATAAGGCCCCAAAAAGTGCCCTAAATGACCAGATTACCACCAGATGGAATCGGGGATGACCTCCCCTGACTCCCCCAGTGGTCACTAACCCCCTCCCACCACAAAAAATGATGTTTCACAACTTTTTATTTTCACCCTCAAATGTCATACCCACCTCCCTGGCAGCAGTATGCAGGTCCCTGGAGCAGTTGTTAGGGGGTGCAGTGGACTTCAGGCAGGTGGACCCAGGCCCATCCCCCCCTACCTGTTACAATTGTGCTGCTTAATGCTTAGTCGTCCAACCCCCCCAAACCCACTGTACCCACATGTAGGTGCCCCCCTTCACCCCTTAGGGCTATAGTAATGGTGTAGACTTGTGGGCAGTGGGTTTTGAGGGGGATTTGGGGGGCTCAACACACAAGGGAAGGGTGCTATGCACCTGGGAGCTCTTTTACCTTTTTTTTTGTTTTTGTAAAAGTGCCCCCTAGGGTGCCCAGTTGGTGTCCTGGCATGTGAGGGGGACCAGTGCACTACGACTCCTGGCCCCTCCCACGAACAAATGCCTTGGATTTATTCGTTTTTGAGCTGGGCGCTTTCATTTTCCATTATCACTGAAAAACAAAAACGCCCAGCTCACAAATTGTCGAATAAAACATGGACGTCTATTTTTTTTGAAAATACGGTTCGGTCCGCCCCTTCATGGACCCGTTCTCGGAGATAAACGCCCATGGAGATAGACGTTTTCGTTCAATTATGCCCCTCATGGGCAATTGTCTGGGACACCGGTGTTCTATGCTGTCATTGTAATGACAGGAGCTCTTTGTAATCTTTATACAGCTACTAGTGTATGAAGATGTCATCAAGGAGAGACCCTTGCTGGTTGTCCATGTCATTGGAAGGAAAACCCTGGGTCTACCTGAGCCACGGCTTAACAAACCAACACACCTGAGTATAGCCCTCCTATCATGTGATTTGAACAGCACAATAAATAATATAAATCCTAATAAATAAAATTTAGCACAAGAAGAATAGAAGCATAGTAAACACAGATAAGAATTTAATTATGTATACTCAAGGGCATACATAGAGGGGCATAATCGAAAGTGGGTGCCCATCTCAGTGGGCGGCCATGCGAAGGGGTGGGACAAACCGTATTTTTGAAAAAAGATGGGCGCCCATCTTTTTTTCGATAATACGGGCTGTGGGGGGCAAATGCCTAGGATTTGGGCATTTTTGAGCTGGGCGCTATCGGTTTTCAGCGATAATGGAAACTGAAGGCACCCAGCTCAAAAACGAACAAATCCAAGGTATTGGGTCATGGGAGGGGCCAGGATTCGTAGTGCACTGGTCCCCCTCACATGCCAGGACACCAACTGGGCACCCTAGGTGCATAGCACCCTTCCCTTGTGTGCTGAGCCCCCCAAAACCCACTTCCCACAAGTCTACACCATTACCATAGCCCTAAGGGGTGCAGGGGGGCACCTACACGTGGGTACAGTGGGTTTTGGAGGGCTCAACGTTAACCAGCACAAGTGGAACAGGTAGGGGGGGATGGGCCTGGGTCCGCCTGCCTGACATCCACTGCACCCACTAACAACTGCTCCAGGGACCTGCATACTGCTGTCAGGGAGCTGGGTATGACATTTGAGGCTCACATACAGGCTGTCAAAAAAAGTTTTTAAAGTTCTTTTTTTGTGGTGGGAGGGGGTTGGTGACCACTGGGGGAGTCAGGGGAGGTCATCCCCGATTCCCTCCGGTGGTCATCTGGCCAGTTGGGGCACTTTTTTGGGACTTGGGTTGTGAAAAAAAGGGGCCAGCAAAAGCGACCCAAATTCTTGCTTCTGTCGCCCTTTTTTTTCGATTATCGGCCGAAGGTGCCCATCTCTTCTCGGCCGATAAACATGCCACAGTCCCGCCTTCACCATGCCTCTGACACCCCCCCCCCCACCCCCGTCAACTTTGTTCGTTCCCGCGACGGATTGCAGTTGAAGACGCCCAAAATCGGCTTTCAATTATACCGATTTGGGTCGAAATATGGGCGCCCATCACTTTCGAAAATAAGGCCGATAAAGTGCTTTTTATGTCCAGAAATGCCAAATGGCTCCATATTCATCTAATCAAAACCAAATAGAGAAAAAAAAAAAACAAATTTATATGGTTGTGATCTTCAATACCTCTTTTAAACGCTACCTTTCCATCTCTAGGATCCGCACCCTTCTTCTCTCTCTAGTCATTACCCATCTGGATTACTGCAATGCACTATTTTCTGGCCTACCATTAGCGCCTACAGCTTGTACAGTCTATAGCCGTCAAACACTTATATAATGCACTAAATTTGATCATGTCACTCCTCTTTTAAAACAAGAATACTGATTACCTCTCTCTTACTGGGTCACTTACAAACTTCTTCTGTTGGTGTATAAAGGTGTTCTGCACTTAGCCCATGATTACATCTCCAAACTGTTTATCCCACATTCCCCTCCCTGATCCTTACGATCAGGGCTGCCGATCCTTACTATCAGGGTCCCCACCATGCCAGTTGGGCCAACACCACCCCTTCCCTGCTCCCCCCCTGCTCCTTACCTTCTTGCATCTCTTCTTCTCCCTCGCTCGGTCTGTCACTCTCGTTGCTCCTGTGTGCCGGGGACCGGGTTATCATGTTAACATAATCACCCGGGTCCCGACATACAGGAGCAGGAGAGAGACAGACCCCAGCACTGGGCCTAGGGATTCCCCAGTGGGGAATCTTGCCCCTCCTGCCACCCCTCTCGGTAGCCCTGCTTATGAGCTCCCCCCCCCCAATTCTGACATATGCCTTGATAGCACTTGAGCCACTTCCTTTGCATATGCAGGTCCAAAACTTTGGCGCACCCAGCCTCCTCACATCAAATCTGAATCTTCGTACCCTACTTTTAAAAAAACTTATCAAATCTTGGCTCTTTAATCAAGCTTTCCCTTGTGGATTCTCAGACCACTCTACCTAATTACCTCTTCTCTCTTGCTCCTCTGAACCTTTATTGTTAACCACCTAGCTGCAATTTGGCAACACATCTTTGAAAACAGAAAGGTTTTTATCTGTCCCCTAAAACTCAATTAAAAAAAATAAAAAATACATTTCAGGAGAGAACAAGATTTATTTTATTTTGAATCATCACTGAAAACATAGGAAATTGCTTTAGATTCAGAACTAACCAATGAATATTCAAATTAGTTTGTTGATTAAGAAACTCTTCTTTAAAATAAGAATGAATTGATCGAGTAGAAAAAAACGTGCACACTCCCCAAAGCAAAGTTTTAGTCTATTTTTTAATCCTCTTTCAGTTGGACTGCTGTAATATTATACATGTAGGATGTTCTAGAAGGTTATTGAAAAGATTGCAGACTTTACAGAATACTACAGTGTGCTTGGTTTGTAAAATGGGTAAATATGATAGAGCCTCCCCACTTTTATTTACTAAAAAATGTATAGCCCGTACTATCTTACGATTCTAGGCGGTTTCCAAAATAATATACACAATAAGATTCTTACCAATAGTAAAAATAACATACATATACAAACTAACACATCACAAAAACATAACATAAAATTCAAAAGCATCAACTATGAGTAATAAGTTCGCACCTAGAGTAGCTATCTTTACTTATTGGCAAAAGCTTGAGTAAACAAGTAAACTTCAGGCAGTGTATTCCATAAAACAGCCCTGAGATACCCCAAGTGAGGGTTGAGGGTGGGCCTGTGAAATAACACAACCGGACAAAGGGATATAAATGAAAACAGGTATTTATTTAATTGAATCCTGAGGCCTGTTATTTCACAGGGCCAGGGACACAAGGTAAACTGCTTCTGTAGTTCAAGACAGTGGCGTAGCCAGAATGTAATTTTTGGGTGGGCCAGTGGGTAGGTTGGGTGGGCATGCATTTCTTCTTCCCTTCTCTACCCCCCCCCCACCCATGAACTTTAAAAGTTAAATACTATAAATTTGAACCCCACCCCACCCCGACAACCCATCTGAGCCCCCCTGCACGACCCAGTCCCCACCTGCCTACCAGCTCCACGATCGACGAGGAGACGACCCTCATCTTCCATCCGGCATTGAGTCTTAAAAAAAAAAAAAAAAAAAAACCCCGGAGAAACGCCTCACGTCTGCTGTGCACTGCTGTAAAGTCGGTCCTTCCTTCACTGTGCCCGCCCTTGCGGAAATAGGAAGTTACATCAGAGGGCGGGACACAGTGAAGGAAGGACCGACGAGACGATTTGCTGCTTGCTTTACAGCAGTGCACAGCAGACGCGAGGCGTTTCTCCGGGCTTTTTTTTTTTTAAGACTCGATGCCGGATGGAAGACGAGGGTCGTCTGCTCGTCGATCGTGGAGCTGGTAGGCAGGTGGGGACTGCAGCGCCAGCAGAGCACCCCCCTCCCCACCTGCTGACACCCGGGGCTGGGCGGGCCTGGAGGGAACCAGGCCCACCCGTGGCTACACCCCTGGTTCAAGAAGCACAGTCTTAAGCAGGCCTCTGGCTGGCAGGCCCAGAACACAGTCTGTGGTTGGCAGCGATGGGTAGTAATGAAGTAGTTGTACTTTGTTGCAGTACTTTCAAATAAGCTGTACTTGTGTATTTAGTAACGAAGTAGAAGTTAAGAAAGTATTAAAAAAATATATATATATATTTTTTCCCCTTACATCTGCTTCTTCCTCTCAGATACAGCTTGCAGCTTGCAGGGCCCAAACTTCTGGTCCCAAAAACAGCTGAGCTGGGACCGTAAATTCGGGCCCAATCAGATGCAAGCCAGCATCTGATGTCATCCCGCCAGAAGCTGCTGTCGCATATGATGCAAGTCATCCTGCCACTTGAAGTTGCTGAAGGTGGACCGCTGGTCAAGGAACCGGGCTATTGGGGTGCTGTGTAGCCTTGGCCCTGCAGTAGGTAGGCATGGCCAGGCTTCTTTTGATACTGTGGCTGCCGAAGTCGATCAGGGCTGCTGTTTCTGAGGCCCGATGTGCAGCCAGGCAGGAGCCTCCCTGTGGAGACATGGCTGAGGCTAGCAGTTCTGGTGGCCTTGTCATGGTGCTGGGTCCACTTCGGTGGGAAACACCACCATTTTGCTGCCAGCATTGGGCCCCGCTGCAACCCCACATACCTGGGCTAGCAGGGCCTTCCTGCAGTGATGTTCGCTGCTATCATGCCTACCCTGCTTTCCTCCCCCCCATGCTTGGTTTTAATGTGCTGGGGGGCGGGAGCAGGGCAGGCAATGTGGCGGCAAACATTGCTGGAGGAAGGCCCTGCCAGCCCAGGTATGTGCGGTTGTGGTGGGGCCCAATGCTGGCAGCAAAGATCAACTAGAGTGTATCCAGTGTGTGTCTGTGCTGGCTGCATCATATACAAGGTCAGACTTCATAGCTGAACGCAGCACAGGCATCTCAAACATTTACCAGGGACGTGTACATCACAGACATGCTTTATAAACTGGTAGCATAGTTCTCTCCATTTTGGTGGGTGTCTTTTGTAAATACATTATTTGTCAGCAAATTTTGACTAAATAATGTATTTACAAAAGACACTAGGTTTTCTTTCAAGGAAATTGTTATTCACAGTCTTTATTCATTTATTTTTTAAAGGCTAGTTAAAGATGTAAAGAATCAAAGCCTCAAAGTTTTCCTGTAACTGATCCTGGATTTGACTTGAAGTATGCTTTGGGTACTTTTTTTGCTTTAATGAATCAAGCAGATTTAGACCTGCTTGTTTAAGCTTCTCTGTGTTCACATTTTCAGTTGAAACGGTCTTCCCTTTTGGGGAAACAGAAAAGGAACTATTCAGTATCATAGAGCTGCAGTACCTTCTAGAAGCCAGCTATTTGGGTTGAGGATCAATTCCTTGGTGGTTAACCAGACAGTTTTCTCAGGGAATG
Source organism: Microcaecilia unicolor (assembly GCF_901765095.1). Classification (NCBI taxonomy): domain Eukaryota; kingdom Metazoa; phylum Chordata; class Amphibia; order Gymnophiona; family Siphonopidae; genus Microcaecilia; species Microcaecilia unicolor. The sequence goes on from NC_044043.1 coordinate 5,775,692, forward strand.
TGCCCAAACATATCAGACCATTGGGTCCTTGGTTAGATAGTGGTATACCTTTTTTGAAAAACAAAAAAAAATGGTATTGGGCGTCAAGACAGTGCTTAACTTTCCACATCCTCAACCACCTGCTTCTAGAGACCTCTTTCATAGCCTTGGTTTGTTTGCTGGGTGAAGAAGTCTGAAGTGGAAGTAGTAGGCAGAGGTACATTACTGTTTTATTCCATGTAGGTTGAGATTCAAGAATACTTTTTACTTTGTAGTAAAAATAAGTCGTTTTAAGAGTTGTACGTTTTTACTTTTCCTTTTTTTTTTTTAAGACTTTCTACTTCTACTCCACTACTTTTGAAGCCAGTACTTTAACTTTTTACTTAAATACTTAAAAAAAAGTAACAAACCCATCTCTGGTGGTTGGTTGGGCTGCCACACCCCAAATACATCCTGTAAGTCCTTCTCAGTTCTTCTCCGAGTTCTAGGGTCTGGATCCAGCCAGACTAGGCAGCTTACAAGGCTTACAAGTCTCAAACAGGAAACAAAAGTGGCTTACCTCAGCCGAATCACAATCATTAACTGTAAGTTGTCGTGGTGTAAGCTGGGGCCTCAATCCTTCCTTCCCTGGGCCTCCCTAACCTCAGTCTGGCCCTGCCTTTTATACTTCCTGGTTCTGACTCCACCCCTCCCGGCTCACCTCCTCCGGGGCGGGACTAGCAATCCTTAAGGTGCCTCAGGGTATCTGAGGGATCTTTCTTAAGGGTGAGGGGCAGTGTTCTGTAAACCCCCTCACCAGCCCCTTCTATATAAAATATAGAAGATCAAAAAACATTCAACCTAACCTGCCAAAAAGAAGGAACATCAAACAGCAATTTGTCACCCATATATTAGTTAAATTGTGTATTTTTGTGTTTCGAGTAATCAATGGTTTAGCTCCAAACTGTACAGTATGATACCTCTTATTTCGATTTTATTCAGAAAAAAGAATTTGCATCAACAAAGCTGCCTAGTTATTAGGTTCCCATCACTTACCCGTGTAAGGCTGAAAAGAATGCATTCTTTAATGTTCTTTTATCAGTCAGTCCAGGTATAGAACTCTCTTCCATTAGAGTTAAGACTGGGAGCAAACTGTAGGTTCCTTTTACAAAGTGGTGGAAAGACCAATGCGGGCTTACCGCTCGCTAAAAAAGAAGTACTGCCAGGCTACCACAACAGCCTGGCAGTATTTCCCACCCCCAGCGTGTGTCATATTCAGTGCTATAAAAATATTTTTATTTTTGAAGTGCTGGTGTGTACCAGGTGGTAATCGGGCAGTGCCACGTGCTGCTGATTACCACCGGGTTAGCGCGGGAGCCCTTACCGCCACCTCAATCGGTGGCGGCAAGGGCTTGCCCCCCGAAATGACCACGTGGCAAGTGCTTCACTTGCCACACGGCTATTTCCTGAAGAAAAGAAAGACCTACCTTTTACCCACTGCGGTAAAACATGCATCGATGCCAGCACAGGCCCCCTTTTGCCACAGCTTGGTAAAAGGGGCCCTGTGTGAGTTTTAGGGGCAAGTTAAAAACTTTTCTGTTTTCAAAAATGTGTTGCCAAATAAGTATTATTACTAGGTATTATTGTTATTTTATTTGTTGCATTTGTATCCCACATTTTCCCACCTATTTGCAGGCTCAATGTGGCTTACAGTTCCAATTATAAGTCATTATGGTATGTCTTATTAAAGAGATGTGTTTTCGGTGCCTTACGGAAGTTAATTAGGTTACGAATTATTTTCAGGTCCAATGATAGAGCTTTCCACATTTGTGAACTTAAGTATGAAAAGCTGGATGCATGTATTAATCTATATTTTAGACCTTTACAGCTGGGGATGTGAAGATTTAGGAATGTGCGTGCCGATCTTTTAGCATTCCTGGTTGGTAGGTCAATAAGATCTAACATGTAGGTCGGAGCATCACCGTGAATTATTTTATGCACCAGAGTGCATATTTTGAAAGTTATACGTTCTTTAAGAGAAAGCCAGTGTAAGTTTTCTCTTAGGGGCTTAGCACTTTCGTATTTTGTTTTTCCAAATATAAGTGTTTCACTAGTTTTAGCAATGGGATAAACCAGGACTGGATCATCCCTGCTGGGCAACTATAGATTTTATTTTTATTTATTTTATTTATAGCATTTATATCCCACATTTTCCCCACCCACGGGCAGGCTCAATGTGGCTTTCATCAGTCTGAAAAGGCATAGATTCAGTTGAGAATCCAACAGTGGAAGCTTAAGCACCTATACTCTATTTTGTTTTAGTTACTCCGTCTAGGTTGATTTTATTTGATTAATTAATTTAATAAACTGCTCATCAGTAAAGTGTTGAACAGTTTACATTGAAATGAGTAAAACATACATTTAAATGAAAAAAACCTCAAATAAAACACTATAAACAAATATCAGTAAACGTGATTACAAAATTTTACAAAACCTTACAATAATCAAACCATAAATGTAATTTAGGAACACAGATTAAAAACAAACCGGGTGATATTCAGCCTGTGGAGGTCAGCATTTTGTTTCAGTTGCTGGCATACCTTGTAAGTAGCAGTGAGCAGTGACATACATACTGCTCGCACTGGCGCCACAGCCCTCCCTCTGATGCATTTCTGCCTAGGCGGAAACAGGAAGTTGCATCAGAGGGAAGGGTGTGGTGCCAACATGAGCAGTGTGTATTAGTTGCTGCTGGTGAAAATCTGCTATTTAAAAGGTATACGGGAGAGGGGGGATGTTTGAGAGACTATGAGGCATATTTTCAAAGCACTTAGCCTCCCAAAGTTCCATAGAAACCTATGGAACTTAGCCTCCCAAAGTGCTTTGAAAATATGCCTCCATATGGCATGCAGGCGAGAGAAGGAGAGACCAAATCACCTGTGGGACGGGGCGGGGTTCTTCTGCCCACCCATCTTGGGCCCAGGCCCACCCAAAATTGGGTGTCTGGCTACGCCCCTGTGGCAAGCATGGTCATTTTATACCCAAATGCTGGCACTGAATATGCAGATAATTGGCAGCCGCCAGAACCTCTCTGGATACCGCTGATATTCAGACCAGTAGCTAGATAACTTTCTGGATAAAGTTAGGATATAAAAGGATGCCCCTATGCTTTTCCAGGTCGTTACCTGGTTAGTGGACTCAGAATCGCCTCAAAGTGGGTAACTCCTGGCTCTGTCCTGGCACTAACTGGATAGTTTGATAACTTTAACCGACCTGGGGTAACTAAATATTCTGGTTTCAAAATTTATGCTTAAATATATATATTATAGAAACCGCTATTAGTCATTTTTTTCTTTTTTTGTATACTGTGCATGAAAAAATATATATAGTAATAAAAAATAAACACTTCCTATATAATAAAAAGCACCTCCAACATTCTGAAGCTGACTCCATGGCACTGTGGCAGTGTAGGGTTCATAAGTCTGTCATTCAGCATTTCATTGGCTCTCACTGTCCCCGCCCTCACGTCGAGGCAACGGAACGCTGCATAGTTGCCAAGCAAACACGACATCACAGGAACGAAGAACCAATCAGACAGAACGGAACTTGGAGGAAGGAAGTGGAGTGGATTGAATCTCTAACAAACAATCATATACAGGGAGGTACAAACATCAGTGGAGGCAACTGCACAGAACGGAAGGGAAGACAAACATTTAATCACTTTGTCACTCACACACATCACACACACACACACACACACACACACACTCAATCACTCTGTGTATCTCTCAGTGGAGGCAAGTGCACAGAACGGAAGGGAAGACAAACATTTAATCACTTTGTCACTCACACACACACACATCACATCACATCGCATCACACATACACAGACACATCACACACACACACACTCAATCATTCTGTGTATCTCTCTCTTACACTGTCTGTAAAACACACTGTCACTCTCAGTCTCTCACATGGGCAACTGTATGTTGCGTTCTCACGAGTAAGGAGCTCTTCTGATGTGATTGTTAAACTGATTGAAGGGCCTGAACAAGGAAAACTTTTACCACATTGTAACACAGTTTACACAAAAAATATTGTATATAAAGAAATCTTACACATGTAAACAAAAAATTATATTCAGAATACAACCGTGGAAACATTAATGGCAGGAACTCATTACATTGCTAGCACCCGTTTCATTGCGTTAAGAAACGGGACTTTTTTACTAGTTTATCTATAAATATTGCTATGTGAGTGCTCAGTAAAACGCACGTTGCTTTGGCTGGACTACTAGAAAGTTACATGCTGAACCCAACATCATTGCACTCCAGTCCTCCCTCACTCCTAATATTGCTTTTAACTTGCTCACTTATCCAATCTTATCTAAGTTTATACATGCTGGGTAATTGTTCAAATAAATACTTAGCTTTGGGCTGGGGTCTATTCAATCAACTGCCAAAGCTCCATATAGTGAAAACTGTGATCGTGAACTCTGTGAAATGATTTAAATGTTTTTCTTTTTTCTTTTTCTCGTAATTGGCTGATCGGTATTTCATCCTGTTGTCCTCAACACAACGTGTCTTTCGCATTTGTTGCTTCCTCAAGAGAACTTAATTCGATCAAACCGAAGCCACGCTCATGTCTCTGGACATAAAAGTTATACTTTTCCATCGTATCTTAAACTCTTTAGATTATTTATTTTGATTGGGATGGTCTCCGTATTCAATTCTTCTAACGTTTTCAAAAACATTTTTTCTCTTATTATAGTTGTTGTGAGGCTTACCTAGGAATGTCAGAAAGGATAGTGTCAAGGAAGTCTGAAAAGATATTCAGTGGCACTCGCTGGTAAAATATTGCTGAATATGTGGGCAAATCCTGGTCAGCGTGAATTAAGTGGGTAAGAACCCCTCCTACATGGTTACCTCACGCTGAATTTTGACTCGCATAATAAAATTCAGCAGGCTTAGTCTCTTCAAAAAACGTTAACCTTCACTAAACGGTCATATTTTAAAAGCTTTTCTAAACATATACCAGCTGATATCGGCCTGTGGTGGTCAGTAGTTTTAAAAATTGTGTAGTACTTAGAGGCTGCTACCAGAGGTCACAACAGCCATTTTCCTATGATAGCTGCAAGGGGCAGGAGCACTGCCCCTACTGGACCACCAGGGATCCCAGGTAGGCCTAAGGGGCCTATCAGGATGGGAGATGGGGGGAGGGGTTCGAACTCTGCTGGGGGAGGGGAAAACAGGGGGAAGGGATTGGAAGGAGGGGGGGTTCTATTTCGATTGAGTGGGTGGGAGGGAGATCAGATGGAGGGGGTTCTCTGCAGAGTTTAATTGAAAGCCTGGGCCAAAAAAACATAATGTGTGGCCCGGCCAATATTCAGTGATGGGACTTGCATAGCTAGCCCGGCCAAGGGGTCCTTTTACTAAGGTGCACCGAAAAATGGCCTGCGCTGCTGTAGACATGTGCGATGGATGTGCACAGCTCCATTTTTCAGCGCACCTGCAAAAAAGGCCTTTTTTGGGGGGCCGAAAATGGACATGCAGCAAAATAAAAATTGGCACAAGTCCATTTTGGGCCTGAGACCTTACCACCACCCATTGACCTAGCGGTAAAGTGGCATGCGTTAACCGGGCGGTAATGGTCTATGCACAAACAACGCCGATTACTGTCCGGTTAGCGCCACGCACTGGAAATTTTCTGGCGCACCTAGTGGACACACATAAAAAATTAAATTACCACCCGGGCCTCATGATAGCCGAGCGGTAGTTCAAAATTGATGTGCGTAGGACCATGGTCGTAGTTTGGGGGGGCGTTCCCCCCAAACACAGGACCGGCACAACGCACTCTCGGCCCTCCTTCCCGCTCTCAGCTCCCCGACAGCCCTCCTCTCCGTTCCTTCCTGCCTCCCCCCCCTCACATTTAAACCTTTTATTTTCAGAAGCGACAGTAAAGAAAACAGAACAGCAAGCGGGCTCGCCTCCAGCCTTTCCCTTCCCTCACAGACAGTGTCCTGCCCTCGCGGAAACAGGAAATACGTCCCAACAGGCTTGCCCCAGTCCACATTGAGAAGGGAAATGGGACGATAATTTTGGACCAATAATGTATTCTTATCCGGCTTGGGGATTACTGTAATAATAGCATCGGAGAATTGATTCTGAGAAACATTATCTGGAGACAACAAATTGAAAAGTAAAAATTGCAATTTGACAGTGGAATCTTGACTCAGTTCCAAACAGCAGACCTAAGCAATCGTCCGGAGTAATCCTGGAATCTGAGACCTGGACAATGGAATTCTGTGACTTCATTCAGTAAAAATCAGTAGACCTTCAAAATCAGATTTATCAACTGTAGGACATTCCCTGCTAGAGAAGACCCAAAAACATATTACTAGTTAGACCAGCAGAGATTTCAGACAGACTCTCTCTGATCCACTCCTTGGGTTATACCACAGAAAGGTGATTTATCAAATGCTATCTTATTCCTGGGTTCTTTGTTGTTTATCCATCTTTCTAGTATAAACCACTATGAACTTCAAATAGAGAAGGCGTAAGCTTCGTCTTCTGTCCCGCTACAATGCCCTTTGATAGGAAAAATATGATTACTTCAATGGCAGGCATTACTATGCCTAGAATAATAGATTTAGGACCTATTTACAGAACTGTGTTACCACAATAATGCTCTGGACACATTTTTTTTACTGAGGTAATGCTATAACACAAACAAATCTGGTGCAATGCAAAGCAGCTCATTAATGTGCAAATTGAATCTCACAAGCTGCTTATTCAATGAAGATTTACTACCCTTTAAGAGGTATAATTAAGTTTTCCATGGGGACATCTGCACTCAGTTTTTTTTTTAATTTTTTTTAATCCAGATATTTTATTGAAAATTTTCAATAGGAGAAGATTACAAAAGGGGGAGAATTAACAGAGAGCAAATTCCTCAAAAGAGGAAAAAACCAAACCACTAGTCAAAACGTACTGCACGAATCCAGCATGGTAAAGCAACCAGGTAACATAAACACAACATTAAACAAAAAAGGTTAAATACTCCATAATATTAGTTAATGGTCTACAATCAAGAGGTCATACTTTGTAAATAAACACCAACTAGAGAATATAACTTCTTCTTAAGAGGAAGTAAACTGTGTTTCTCTGCTAAAGCAAGTTCCAAGTTTTGATACTGTAGTACCGAATTCCACCAAAAATGCACATTCAACAGGTTAGCTGATTTCCAGTTAGCCAAAATAGTAGACTGTGCTATAGTGAGAAGAGCATCAAAAAATCTAGCATGATCAGCAGACAACCTTATACGAGGAGAATGTGATTCAAAAACCACAATAGATGAGGATATGTCATTGTTCAAATGAAAAATAGTCCATACCTGTGTCCAAAAAAAACGGACAAAATTACATTCAAATAGCATATGCAACAAAGTTCCTGGAGAGGTATTGCAATGCCAACACTTGCTGCTTTTAGATAAACCCGCTTTGCTTAGTGTATTTGGAGTCCAAGTAGTTCTCTGATATAGAAAATAGAGTGATTTTGCAAATCACTGAAGACCTATCTGTTCAACAAGGCATAAGTACATAAGTAATGCCATACTGGGAAAAGACCAAGGGTCCATCGAGCCCAGCATCTTGTCCACGACAGCGGCCAATCCAGGCCAAGGGCACCTGGCAAGCTTCCCAAACGTACAAACATTCTATACATGTTATTCCTGGGATTTTGGATTTTTCCAAGTCCGTTTAGTAGTGGTTTATGGACTTGTCCTTTAGGAAACCGTCCAACCCCTTTTTAAACTCTGCTAAGCTAACCGCCTTCACCACATTTTCCGGCAATGAATTCCAGAGTTTAATTACACGTTGGGTGAAGAAAAATTTTCTCCGATTTGTTTTAAATTTACTACACTGTAGTTTAATCGCATGCCCCCTAGTCCTAGTATTTTTGGAAAGCGTGAACAGACGCTTCACATCCACCTGTTCCACTCCACTCATTATTTTATATACCTCTATCATGTCTCCCCTCAGCCGTCTCTTCTCCAAGCTGAATAGCCCTAGCCTCCTTAATCTTTCTTCATAGGGAAGTCGTCCAATCCCCGCTATCATTTTAGTCGCCCTTCGCTGCACCTTTTCCAATTCTACTATATCTTTCTTGAGATGCGGCGACCAGAACTGAACACAATACTCAAGGTGTGGTCGCACCATGGAGCGATACAAAGGCATTATAACATCCTCACACCTGTTTTCCATACCTTTCCTAATAATACCCAACATTCTATTCGCTTTCCTAGCCGCAGCAGCACACTGAGCAGAAGGTTTCAGCGTGTTATCGACGACGACACCCAGATCCCTTTCTTGGTCCGTAACTCCTAACGTGGAACCTTGCATGACGTAGCTATAAATCGGGTTCTTTTTTCCCACATGCATCACCTTGCACTTGCTCACATTAAACGTCATCTGCCATTTAGCCGCCCAGTCTTCCAGTCTCGTAAGGTCCTCTTGTAATTTTTCACAATCCTGTCGCGATTTAATGACTTTGAATAACTTTGTGTCATCAGCAAATTTAATTACCTCGCTAGTTACTCCCATCTCTAAATCATTTATAAATATATTAAAAAGCAGCGGTCCTAGCACAGACCCCTGAGGAACCCCACTAACTACCCTTCTCCATTGTGAATACTGCCCATTTAACCCCACTCTCTGTTTCCTATCCTTCAACCAGTTTTTAATCCACAATAGGACATTTCCTCCTATCCCATGACCCTCCAATTTCCTCTGTAGCCTTTCATGAGGTACCTTGTCAAACGCCTTTTGAAAATCCAGATACACAATATCAACCGACTCCCCTTTGTCCACATGTTTGTTCACTCCTTCAAAGAATTGAAGTAAATTGGTCAGGCAAGATTTCCCCACACAAAAGCCATGCTGACTTGGTCTCAGTAATCCATGTCCTCGGATGTGCTCTGTAATTTTGTTTTTAATAATAGCCTCTACCATTTTCCCCGGCACCGACCTCAGACTCACCGGTCTACCGCAATGACCCATATTAGGAACTGCAATACAACCCAACACCTCACTTGATATCCAAATGCTTTTTCCTTATGTAGATCTTCTATATTCTCTGTATCATACAAATTGCAGCTATACCCTGAAATAACATGCTATTAATCTAACTCTTTAATCTACCAGGTCATCGATACTCTTTAGGAAATGTCAATTGTCTCTTTTACCCTGTAATGATGATCCATTATGTCATTTACTCAATTGATTATGTCATCCTGTTCTTCTATTTAATGTCAATTGTACCTTTCTACTGTGGAGTGGCAAATGCCATGAAGGAAAATTGTAAGCCACATTGAGCCAGCAAATAGGTGGGAAAATGTGGGATACAAATGCAGCAAATAAATAACTAAATACATGAAGCTGAGGCTAATGGTCTCATTGCATGTAACTAAAAGGAGTTCCAAACTTTTGCAGATAAGACATGACCAACATCTGCTTCCCACACAGAACGAAGAGATGAGTTAGTTGGCAACACTGTAGATAAAATAAGCTTGTAGAGGGCCGAGGCCGTATGACCTAGCAAGAGAGTATATAGATGGTTCCTCTAAAGAGTATTTTTGAAGAAAATCAACCCTAGAGAAACAATGTTGAAGTTGCAGCCATTTGAATGCATTTGCTGACTTCAATTCATATCTTTGTTGCAAGAAGACAAAGGATGCCAAAGGTTGATCATCCAGAAGAATATCACGTAACATCTGTATACCTTTATCAATCCATTCTTTCCAGAAAACAGGTTTGTTAATCTTAATAGAAGGATTATACCAGAGAGAGAGAGATGGACAGTTGTATGCATTAGATTTTGCAGAGTACAGTCCAGCTCTTTTAAACATTGGATTGTACAATGAAGTAGAGGATTCAAACATTGAACAGGTACAACTGAGGCAGATATAAGAGATTGCGGTGACACTAAATATTCTTCAATATCTAACAATAATGGTCTATAGTCATTAGTATGAAACCAATAACGTGCTTGTTGTAAGACAAAGGCTTTGTGGTAACTAACGAAATCAGGAAAGAACACACCACCATACATTTTGAGACTTTTGAGTTTTTTAAGTGCTATTCTAGGTTGCTTATTTTTCCAAAGAAAATTAGGTAGTAATTTATCCAGGGTCAAATAAAAGGTAGATGGGAATAAGACTGGAATCATGCTTAAGATAAAATTAACCTTGGGGGTGATCATCATCTTAACTGTTTCCAATTTTTCCCACCAAGAAAGGTGAAGGGGATGCCAAGTATGAAGTAGTGACTTTACAAATTGAATTATCAAATCACTATCATCGGTAATAGTATCAGATAATAAGGTAAACAAATTTATACCCAAGTATCTGATTTTCGAATTAGCCCACAATAGATTTAATGCTTTAGCCCAATCTGAATTAGCAAGATAATTAAGAGGGAGCATTTCTGTTTTCTGTTGAATAATCTTATATTCCCCCCAAAACTGAAAAGGAATCAATGTTGAAAGAGAGATGGGATGGAAACTTCCGGATTAGATAAATACAAAAGGACATCGTTAGCATACGCTGTGACTTAAATTTCATTGTCCGCAAATGGAATACCTGAGATCTGCGGATGTTGCCTTATGGCCAACAGTAAGGGTTCCAAAACTAGATTAAATAAATATGGTGAAAGGGGACAACCCTGTCTTGTTCCTCTTTTCAAGTATAAATACTACTACTTCTACTAATCATTTCTATAGCGCTACTGGACTTACGCAGCGCTTTACACTTGAACATTGAGATACAGTCCCTGCTCGACAGAGCTTATAATCTAATTAGGACAGACAGGACAGGTAAGGGATAAGAGACAGTTGAAGTGAGGATGATATGGTGAGGGTTCTGAACGGACTAGTGGGGGTTAGGAGTTAAAAGCAGATAATAATTAGAAAGTAAATTATTAGTGAGAATTTTTGCAGAGTGGTTTTCATATAACTCTCTAATTTTTTGTATAAAGGATTCTGGAAAACCATACCATTTTCAAACAGAGAATAAATATGTCCATTCCACTCTGTCAAAAGCCTTTTCCACATCTAAGGACAAAGCGATCATAGGACTATGCTGTGAATGAACAATATGAGAAAGAAGAAAAAATATATGTGAATTATCAATAATCAGATGATCCGGCATAAAGCCAACTTGATTAGGGTGAATTAATACATAAGTATTGCCATACTGGGACAGACCAAAGGTCCATCAAGCCCAGCATCCTGTTTCCAACAATGGCCAATCCAGGTCAAAAATACCTGGCAAGATCCCAAAAAGTACAAAACATTTTATACTGCTTATCCCAGAAATAGTGGATTTTCCCCAAGTCCAATTTAATAATGGTCTATGGACTTTTCCTTTAGGAATCCATCCAAACCATTTTTAAACTCTGCTAAGATAATCGCCTTTACCACATTCTCTGGCAACGAATTCCAGAGTTTAATTACACATTGAGTGAAGAAAAATTTTCTCCGATTCATTTTAAATTTGCTACATTGTAGCTTCATCGCATGTCCCCTAGTCCTAGTATTTTTGGAAAGCGTGAACAGACGCTTCACATCTACCCGTTCAACTCCACTCATTTTTTATAGACCTCTATCATATCTCCCCTCAGCCGCCTTTTCTCCAAGCTGAAGAGTCCTAGTCGCTTTAGCCTTTCCTCATAGGGAAGTCGTCCCATCCCCTTTATCATTTTCGTCGCCCTTCTCTGCACCTTTTCTAATTCCACTATATCTTTTTTGAGAAGCGGCGATCAGAATTGATCACAATATTCGAGAAGCAAGAATCTTTGCAAATATTTTGTAGTCCACTTTGAGAAGGGAAATGGGACGATAGTTTTGGACCAATAATGTATTTGTATCTGGCTTGGGGATTACTGTAATAATAGCATCTGAGAATTGATTTTGAGAAACATTATCTGGAGACAACAAATTGAAAAGAGGAACCAAGAATGGGATCAGGATCTTCTTAAAGAGTTTATAAAATTCAATCGGTATTTCATCGGGACCTGGAGTTTTACTAGAAGAAATGTCCTGTATGGCTTGTAAAACTTCAGTATCATTAATCGATTTATGTAGTTAGTCATAATGTGAGACTGTGACATGAGGACCTTGCAAAGGAGACAAAAATTGTTGTATAGGAATTTCAGGATTAAGAACTTCAGATTGATAGAGCCCAGTGTAAAAGCTATGAAAAGCTTGGGAAATCTCTTGTGGAGAAGAATGTACAATTCGAGACTGGTATCTGCACTTTGGTTCTTTTTCTTTTTAAATAACAGGCAAGTAAATGACTACTTTTATTTTTTTCAGAATAATGTTTAGAATGATAATCAAACAGTTCTTGACCTGCTTTAACACTGAGTAATTTATTTAGCTCTAATGTGGATTTATAGATCTTATTTAATATCAAAGAGCCATTAGAGATTAAAAAAATTCTTGTTCAAACTCTTTAATTTTTTTTCTCCAAAGAAATAATTTGAGCATTATCTTCTTTGTATTTATGAGCACTTATGGAGATTAGTTCTCCTCGCAAAGCAGCTTTATAAGCTTCCCATGTAGTAAGTAAAGAAATATCAGGAGACTTATTTAATTGAAAAAATTCTTGTGTAAAGTGTTGAAGTCTAGTTTTTATGGCACCAACTGCAAGTAGGTAACAGGGTAGGCGCCACAAAGGAGACCTAACAGATGAGGGAGATTGCCATTTTAAAGATATAGAAACAGGAGCATGGTCGGAAACTGCAATAGGAGAAATAGAGGGGCATAATCGAACGAAAACGTCTATCTCCATGGGCGTTTATCTCCGAGTTCGGGTCCGTGAAGGGGCGGACCGAACCGTATTTTCGCAAAAAAATAGACGTCCATGTTTTATTCGACAATGTGTGAGCTGGGCGTTTTTGTTTTTCAGCGATAATGGAAAATGAAAGCGCCCAGCTCAAACATGAATAAATCCAAGACATTTGTTCGTGGGAGGGGCCAGGATTCGTAGTGCACTGGTCCCCCTCACATGCCAGGACACCAACCGGGCACCCTAGGGGGCACTTTTACAAAAACAAAAAAAAAGGTAAAAGAGCTCCCAGGTGCATAGCACCCTTCCCTTGTGTGTTGAGCCCCCCAAATCCCCCTCAAAACCCACTGCCCACAAGTCTACACCATTACTATAGCCCTAAGGGTGAAGGCGGGCATCTACATGTGGGTACAGTGGGTTTGGGGGGGTTGGACGACTAAGCGTTAAGCAGCACAATTGTAACAGGTAGGGGGGGATGGGCCTGGGTCCACCTGCCTGAATTCCACTGCACCCCCTAACAACTGCTCCAGGGACCTGCATACTGCTGCCAGGGAGGTGGGTATGACATTTGAGGGTGAAAATAAAAAGTTGTGGGAGGGGGTTAGTGACCACTGGGGGAGTCAGGGGAGGTCATCCCCGATTCCATCTGGTGGTAATCTGGTCATTTAGGGCACTTTTTGGAGCCTTATTCGTGAAAAAACAGGGTCCAGGAAAAGTGCCCTAAATTCTACCTACAAACGCATACTTATTTTCCATTATCGGCGAAAGGCGCCCATCTCTGTTCGGGTGATAACCACGCCCCAGTTCCGCCTTCACCACGCCTCCGACACGCCCCCGTCAACTTTGTCCGCATCTGCGACGGAGTGCAGTTGAAAACGTCCAAGTTCGGCTTTCGATTATACCGCTTTATTCGTTTTTGTGAGATAAACGTCCATCTCCCGATTTAGGTCGGAACTTGGGCGTTTTTCTCGTTTGATTATAAGCAGGATAGTCGTATTATTTATTTGTTTGTTGCATTTGTATCCCACATTTTCCCACCTATTTGCAGGCTTAATGTGGCTTACATAGTACTGGAGAGGCGTTCGCAGACTCCGGCGTGAATAAATACAAAATGATGTTGTGTTAAGGTAAAGTTCTTGTGGAACATTCACGTCTAGTTTGCATTGGGATGAGCCCGCAAATAGGTGGGAAAATGTGGGATACAAATGCAATTAAATAAATAAAATAAATAAATAAATTAGGGAATCATAAAGCGGAGGGCTGTCTTATGACCATTACGTACTTTAGTTTTGATGTGTTGCAGAGTTCAGGCATTTAAGTTGGATCGGTAGGGTATGCCTTTTGAAACAGGTTAGTTTTTAGTGATTTCCAGAAGTATTAGACAACAACGATATTAAAGATTGTGAGATTAAAAAGTAATCTATTCTAGAGAAACTGTTATGGGGTGCGGAAAAGAAAGTATAATCTTTGTCAGTGGGATGTTGTAATCTCCTTGGATCTTGCAACTGTAATTGAGAAATAAGAGATTTCAAGGAAATAGAAGCCTCGGCGGGTGAAAGTTTAGTTCGAGAATAACTATCCATTCAAATATCCAAAGGTAGGTTGAAATCACCTGCCATGATAATAGGTAATGACTCATACAGTTGTAATTTCAGACATAAAGAGAGAAAAAACTCAGAAGAATCAACATTTGGTGCATATATATTAACTAGAAGCATGGTGGATTGATATAAAGAGACTTTCAATATCAGCTATCGACCATGAACATCTACCTACTACTACTGCTACTACTACTTAACATTTCTAGAGCGCTACTAGGGTTACGCAGCGCTGTACAATTTAACAAAGAGAGACAGTCCCTGCTCAAAGAGCTTACAATCTAATAGACAAGTGAACGGTCGGTCCGATAGGGGCAGTCAAATTGGGGCAGTCTGGATTCACTGAACGGTAAGGGTTAGGTGCCGAACGCAGCATTGATGTAATACCAGCAGGGGAATATCTTACATAAGTACATAAGTAATGCCGCACTGGGAAAAGACCAAGGGTCCATCGAGCCCAGCATCTTGTCCATGACAGCGGCCAATCCAGGCCAAGGGCACCTGGCAAGCTTCCCAAACGTACAAACATTCTATACATGTTATTCCTGGGATTTTGGATTTTTCCAAGTCCGTTTAGTAGCGGTTTATGGACTTGTCCTTTAGGAAACCGTCCAACCCCTTTTTAAACTCTGCTAAGCTAACCGCCTTTACCACTTTCTCCGGCAACGAATTCCAGAGTTTAATTACACGTTGGGTGAAGAAAAATTTTCTCCGATTTGTTTTAAATTTACTATACTGTAGTTTCATCGCATGCCCCCTAGTCCTAGTATTTTTGGAAAGCGTGAACAGACGCTTCACATCCACCTGTTCCACTCCACTCATTATTTTATATACCTCTATCATGTCTCCCCTCAGCCGTCTCTTCTCCAAGCTGTATAGCCCTAGCCTCCTTAGTCTTTCTTCATAGGGAAGTCGTCCCATCCCCGCTATCATTTTAGTCGCCCTTCGCTGCACCTTTTCCAATTCTACTATATCTTTCTCAAACAACTTAGATTGTGAGCCCTCCTGGGACAGAGAAATATCCAGAGTACCTGAATATAACTCACCTTGAGCTACTACTGACTTGAGCTAACTCCAGACTCCGCCCCTTCTGCCTCGCATCACCTTACGCCTGGAACAGACTCCCCGAGCCCATACGCCATGCGCCCTCCCTGCCCATCTTCAAGTCCCTACTCAAAGCCCATCTCTTCTCCCTTGCTTTTGGCGCCTAACCACCTTCTCCATTCATGATACCTACACTGACTACATAGCTCGTTACCTTTAGATTGTAAGCTCTCTTGAGCAGGGACTGTCCTTCCCCATGTTTTAACTTGTACAGCGCTGCGTAACCCTTGTAGCGCTATAGAAATGCTAAGTAGTAGTAGTAGTAGTACTGAAAAAGGTGTGAGCAAAATCTAAATAAATAAATAAATAAAAATAGATACACCACGTTTCCTGCCTTCAGCAGGTGCGTCATATGAACTAGCAATCCAACTAGCTCCCTTAATAAACAAATTAGTATTGTCAACATGAGTTTCCTGTGGACATAACTTTTTAAGATATAAGAGAATTTTTTTAATGTTTAATTGGGTGGCATAAACCATTAACATTCCAAGAAACTATATTAATAATATTTTTTGTATTAAGTAACATCAGCAGGAACACTCAAATCATTATCACTGATAGCAAGATAAAAAGCGACTGCCCTAAAAAGTGAAAAAGGTGCAGTACATTTGAGAGCAGCTAGATATAAAAGGCATAATGATCTTAAACAGTTCAACCAAGTAAAAATGAGAAATGGGGGTTTTTAAGTGAGAACAAGAAGCCACTTAAAAATACCACTCCCTGAAAAAGTAGCATAAACTTCTACTATTAAACATTTCTATAGCGCTACTAGACTTACGCAGCGCTGTACAAATTAACATGAAAAGACAGTCCCTGCTCAACAGAGCTTACAATCTAAAACAATGTCTAAGCACTGCTAGCCAGTTAAGTACGATCACAAATCTACTCAGAAACTTTTAGAAAATCTTATAAGACCAGGCACTTTATACAGTGAAATAGGTAACTGATAGTATAAAACAGAAACTGAGAACCCATATGAGTTGTGGGAGAAAAAATAAGTCATTTAAGAGAATTATGATGAAGCCATGAGCAACATTCAAGTGATCATTCCTTGTGACTGATATTGACCCAGATCTCTCTATATAAAAGGCAACACCAACGTTCTATGAAGCCTCCAGCCGGAAGTGTGAAGGGGGCGAGATATCCGGTTTCCCTATGAGTGTCTGCCCCGCCCTCTCTGTAACACAGTCAGTGAAGGAAAACAGCAGAGCAAGAAATCAAATCGCTGGCTCTGTAACAGTGAAGGACTCAGAGGGGGGAGGGGAGAGAGGCCAGAGGGCAGGGACACACACACTCCCACAAGCACACAGAAGAAAACATTGCTAGCCCCCCGTTTCATTTGCATCAGAAACGGGGCTTTTTTACTAGTAATGTTATAATAGCTCCGGAGAATCAAAAGAGCTGGTAGAATTATTTGAGGTGATGGTCAGTTGCGCTGGGTATTGGAAACCATATCTGGCTCCCACTGATTTTAAGCGCGCTCGCATAGCTAAAAAATACTTGCGTTTCCTCGCCGTGGATTTTGCCAGATCAGGTACAATAAGAATTTTCTTCCCTTCAAAGTGTATTTCTGATGCAGAACGAGCTGTTGTCAAGATTTGAAGCGCTTGTGGAAATCTGAGAAGTTTAGCAATTACAGGCCTAGGATGAACCAGGCCCGCCTTCAACTTCGAAGGAGTGCGGTGAGCTCTTTCAAATTCCAAGATCGGGTCAGCAGAGATATGAAGAATGTTTGGAAGCCACGATTGCAAATAGGTAATCATATCTGTACCTTCAGCCCCCTCTTTTAAGCCAAGTATACCAATATTATTCCGACGATGTCGGTTAGGAAGACCCTCTATTTCCTGTTCCAGGCATTTAAGGTGCTTTTGCGTTTGCACATTCTGCTGTGCCATGTGGAGATCTGCTTGATCCATTCTGGTTTCAAGTTTTTTGACGCAGAGCTTAAAAGCTGCCAGTGAGTTATTAAGATTTTGTAAGTCCGATTTAAGCCCACATGTAGTCTCATAATGTTTGGAAGTAAGTTCACACAGGGCCCCAGTGGCGTACCAAGGGCAGGGCAGTGGGGGGGGTGGTCCGTCCCGGGTGCACACTGCTGGAGGAGTGCAGGGAGCAGCCGTGCAGCTGCCGGCTCTGCTGGTTCCCTGCTCCCTCTGCTATTACTTCCTGTTCTGGGGCAGAGGGAGAAGGGAACCAGCGGAGCCGACAGCCGCACAGCTGCTCCCAGCAGGTAAGAATGCACCCGGGGGGGGGGGGGCTTGGGTGATACGCCGGGGAGGGCGATGCACAGGGGGAATGCTGATGCGTCAGGGAGGGTGGCGTGCTACACCTGGGGGGGGGTTGGACGCTGCTGCACCCGGGGGGTGGGGGGGGGCTTGGGTGATACGTCGGGGAGGGTGATGCACAGGGGGAATGCTGATGCATCAGGGAGGGTGGCGTGCTACACCTGGGGGGGGGGCTTGGACGCTGCTGCACCCGGGGGGTGGGGGGGGGGGCTTGGGTGATACGCCGGGGAGGGTGATGCACAGGGGGATTGCTGATGCGTCAGGGAGGGTGACGTGCTACACCTGGGGGGGGGGGGGGGTTGGACGCTGCTGCACCCGGGGGTGGGGGTGTGCAGTGGTGATCCGCCCCGGGTGGCAGACGACCAAGGATTGCCACTGCAGGGCTCTGAGCTCTTCTATTAAGGCGTCCAATGTAGTAGAAATATTCTTCCCTGTCGCCATCTTGATGGGAAACAAGGGGTCTTGCTAAGTACGCTTAGCTGCTGGTAAAATCACACCTGAAGCTTCGGATTTCCCCACTTTATTCGATGTCATTGCAAGATAAAATGTGAGAGCAGTAAATAGGGTTCCAAAAGAAGACAAAATCAATTGCCAATCAAAGCGCTAAGACTGATTTTCTAACAAAAGAAACGGAGCAGATGATTCAAGCGGCCATCTTTGTGCACGGCTCAACAGTGCCCCCTCTGCATTCTAATGTTAATTGATGCTTCAAGGGGTAGAGTTTAAAGGGGTAGCATAGTCACTATCAGTTTCTCCACCTCATCTGCCCTGTAGAAGAATCACGGGTGGGCTAATGGCTCTCCCCCTCAGCATTCTCAGGCCTTATTGAGAAATAAAAGTTTTCCCTCAATGAAAATCCCCATCCATTGTAGCTCATTGTGCCCCTCCCTCATTCAAAATTCCCCACAGCCATCCTCCACAAAAAAATCAGTAGAATCATTTGTAATCATTGGATGACGTCACAGCTATTACCTAGATTTAGGAATGACCCTAAATTTGCTTACACTAGGGGTAGGAATGTGGGAGAACATGTATCCAATATTTTTTCATTACAGGTGACGACACAAAATTGTGGTCATTTTCCTTGCAGTCAGTGTACATATTACCAATATGTATATTTCACTCAAACTGTAATTAATCCAAAAACAGGGAAATTGTGTTTTAACAGTAATCGTGATTCAGCTCAGGTAATATTTGACATCATATGTTCTATCACTTATCGTCCAGTTATCTTTCTTGAACAACCCATGTCAAAATGAACAACTTCAAAATATATTGTCCCATCAGAAAAATCAGTGATTCAAACAGCCAACACTTATCTTGAATCCCAATGGGATCTCTGTTTCACCGAAGGCTACGTTTCCTTATTTGTTTAGCCTCTTTTGCCAAGTACTGTGTTTTTTTGTTTGACTTTCCTGTTTTCAATAGGGTTCCCAGTTTTATTTACTTATTTTGTTATTCTTGTTTTATTGTAAACTGCTTTGTTGAAGTTGGTTAAAAGCTCATATAGTAAATCTAATTAAACATAAACATGGGGGCCATTGCCACCATTTTGAACCTAGGTAGTAACAGGGTTGGGAGCAAAGGGGGATCACTCTTGCCCAGTGTACTGCTATGGATTTACAGCCTGCTTCACTGACACAGATTACTCAATAATTACTGTGGATTCTTTATAATTCGTATTAGGTAAATGAGACCTTTATTAGAGGTGCTAAAATCTACAATGATTAAGATATATACAATAATTAAGCTATACACACACAATGATTAGCTAGATAAACAATCATTACATCACTGGTCTCTACTTCTAAGCAATGCTAAGAGTTCTTAGACCAGGAAAAGAAGTAATAATACACTATACATACATCATCACTGGTCAGGCATTTCAGCCCCTTATCTCATCAGCCGGGAGGCTCATTGCAGAGAAAGCCTGAAGTCTCCTTATGACCAGGAACAAGTCTTTTCTGCATGATGCGTCCACCCACAGATGAGCCTCAAAGCTCTGCTGCAACAAACCCCCCCTTTTCATTAAGCTAAAGCTTATTTTCAGAGCCAAGGAAAATTACAGAATGCTTGAGAATAGGTAATCAAGCCATACTGTGGGAATGTGGTCACATGTTTCCATGTCCAGGTGGCCAGTCTGAACTTCGAAAACAAGCGCCATCCTCCTCTTCACATACCAAATTAATTAGAGCTGTGTCTTATCTTCTGCATTCTAACTTATTTTCACACAAAGTTAAACAATCATTTTTAAACAGAATTACTTCTAATCAACAATACAGACCCCAAGTGCACTTGTTAGTCAAGGCAGATAGAGTTGAAAAGCAATCTCTAAAATCCTTTTATTACACCCAGCATAATACCTTCATTGATATTTCTGGTAAGTGCTGGGGGGGGGGGGGGGGGGAGGAAGGGAAATGGGCTGCCTCGTCAGTAGGGAAAAGATGTGATGTTTCCTCCAGGGGGTAGGGGGTAGGGGGGAGAGAATGATATTTGACATGTGGGTGGGGAAGAGGTTTAGGGTTAGAGTCAGGGGTTAGGGTTAGGGTGTGATACATTGCCTAATGTTGGTGCTGGGGAGGGGATTGGAGGAGGTAGGGAATGGGTCAGGGGATGACCTTAGTGGGGGGTTCAGGTTGTGATTGGGAAGGGTGTGGGTTTCATTGGGGGTTCAGGTTGTGATCAGTAAGGGTACAGGTTTTCCTTGGGGGTTCAGGTGGTGATCAGGAGGGGTATTAATTACACTAGAACCCCCCTCCCCTGAAATTTCAGGATTTTTCTTGTCATTTCAGCTTAAAAACAATATGAAATGTCATGGGAAGTGTTGCTTACATTTTCCATGTCATTTCAAACAAATGCATATGTCTAGTATCACTCTATCTACCTGGTCTTTTTAACCTTATACGTGCTAACCCTTTCTCTCTGATCTTCTGCCTCTGCATGTGCCTGGTTGTCTCTCCTTCAGCAGGTAAGACACACAGTAGTTGAGATATGTTCATAAGTGACCTATCTGTACCAGGGGCGTAGCCAGATCTCGCCGGGAGGGGGGTCCAGAGCCCGAGATGAGGGGGCACTGTTTAGCCGCCCCCCACTACCGCCACCACATTGGATCCCCCTGCCGGCCTGCCGACGATCCCCTTGAACCCCCCCGCCACCAACCCTCCCCCACCATCGCCGCCTGCCCCACCGCTGCATCAGATACCTTGTTTGCTGGAGGGGGTCCCCGAACCCCACCAGCCGAAGAGAGTCTTCCTGGTGTGATCAGCTGTTTCTGACGCACGGGGCTACATGCACGGTGCAGGACGTAAGGCGTCAGAAACAGCTGATCACACCAGGAACTTAGTTGAATGAAGGCGCTACTCCGGCGCTGAAGAAGACTCTCTTCGGCTGGCGGGGTTCAGGGACCCCCGCCAGCAAACAAGGTATCTGATGTGGCGGTGGGGCGGGCGGCGACGGCGGGGGAGGGTTGGTGGCAGGAGGGAGGTTCAAGGTGATCGTCGGCAGGGGGACAGGGCCTAATCTACCCCTCAGGCCCCACGTAGCTACGCCACTGATCTGTACTACTGCCACGCATGAGGGATCTCTGAGTGGAAAATCAGTACTTCAACATCATAGCCTGACAAAAGGGCACCAAGCATCTCCATGTACACAGCTCATCCCTTGTTTCTCCAATTCCTCGGGCTTCTACCACATAGGCTTTTCCATCAAGAGTGCCAGGATAGCAGCTCACCTATTTACAGAAGTCATGCAGATAGGTGTCAGAAAGGACTTAAGATTCCAGCCTCAGGCATCCAGGAGGCTGATACACTGGAGGGGCAGGCTGTACCCCGGCAGCTCTGAGATAGAGACCCTCATATGGGGAGGGGAGAAACTGGACACAGTCTGCTTGACACGTTTCTCCTGCAGCTGCCAATTAGCGCTGCGTATGCCTTGTAGCGCTATAGAAATGAAAAGTAGTAGTAGTAGTAGCAGAGACAGGTAAAGCTTTAAAGTCACTGCTAGCAAGGGGAATTTATTGCTGCATTACGTTCAACAAGGACAAGCATCTGTGAGAATGGTGCTGCAAAATAGGCTATTAAAGCAACAAAAATAAAAAGTATCCTTTAAAAATGGAAAACAGGAAAGTGCATAACCTCTTGCATGTAAAACTTTAGTAATTCAGGAGGAGAACAACAAGATCAGGGAGCCCACAAGCAGCGGACAGGCCTCTCCTGCCTATTTCCTCTCTAGAGGGGAGGTGTTAGACCTGACAATCCCCCAGGTCCTAGATGTTCATGCTACAGGGACTGAGGTCTCAGTTGCACTCCTAAAAAGTCGGTGCTGAAACGAAATACGCCTAGGTGCATTCTATACAGTAAGCCTTAATTTAGGTGTTCTTTATAGAATAGCCTAAATTTCCACACGGTTTATAGAATATGCTAAGTGCCCATCCGCGTGACTAAATGTAGTCACGATCAGTTACGTCAAGTAAAACTTGGTTGTATACGCTGATGCCTAAATTACTCACAGACCAGGTATATTCTATAACTACACGCATAGATTTTAGAAACACCCATGATACACCCATGCCACACCCCATTTTCAACTATCCAGCTCATTTTCGAAAGAGAAGGGCGCCCATCTTCTGACACAAATCGGGGAAAGGGCGGCCTTCTCTCAGGGCCGGCCAAATCGGCATAATTGAAAGCCGATTTTGACCAGCCTCAACTGCTTTCTGTCGCAGGGACGGCCAAAGTTCAAGGGGGCGTGTCGGCAGTGTGCCGAAGGCGGGACGGGGGCGTGGTTAACAGATGGCCGTCCTTTACTTGATTTGGCTGACTTTACTTGATCCCTTTTTGTTCACGACCAAGCCTTGAAAAGGTGCCCAAACTGACCAGATGAGCACCGTAGGGAATCGGGGATCACCTGCCCTTACTCCTCCAGTGGTCACCAACCCCCTCCCACCCCCCACCCCCAAAATTTAAAACCATTTTTTTGCCAGCCTCTATGCCAGCCTCAAATGTCATACCCAGGTCCATGACAGCAATATGCAGGTCCCTGGAGCAGTTTTTAGTGGGCACTGCACTGCACTTCAGACAGGCGGACCCAGGCCCACCGCCCCCCCCCCCCCACCTGTTACACTTGTGCTGGTAAATGGAAGCCCTCCAAAACCCACCCAAAACCCACTGTACCCACTTCTAGGTGCCCCTGTTACCCTTTAAGGGCTATGGTAGTGTTGTACAGTTGTGGGTAGTGGGTTTTTTTTTTTGGGGGGGGGGGGCTCAGCACCCAAGTTAAGGGAGCTATGCACCTGGAAGCAATTTGTGAAGTTCACTGCAGTGCCCCCTAGGGTGCCCGGTTGGTGTCCTGGCATGTGAGGTGGACCAGTGTAGTACAAATGCTGGCTCCTCCCACGACCAAATGGCTTGGATTTGGCCGGTTTTGAGATGGTCATCCTTAGTTTCCATTATCGGTGAGAACCAATGGCGGTCATCTCTAAGGGTGGCCCAAATGTTGAGATTTGGCCGTCCCTGACCGTATTATCGAAACGAAAGATGGCCACCTATCTTGTTTCGATAATACGGTCGAGGACGCTGCTTTACGGGGCCATCCTTAGAGATGGGCGCCCTTATAGATGGGCGCCCCGTTCGATTATGCCCCTCCACGTGACTTAGAATTTACAGACATCATGGTTTAGACTAATGCTTGTCTCAGTGGCTTAGCTAACTGGGGCCTGAGGGGGCCTGGACCCCCGTAGATTAGGCCCTGGCCCCCCTGCCGACGATCCCCTTGAACCCCCCTCCCGATACCAACCCTCCCCTGCCATCGCCGTCCTCCCCGCTGCCGCATCAGATACCTTGTTTGCTGGCGGGGTCCCCGAACCCCGCCAGCCAAAAAGAGTCTTCTTCAGCGCCGGAGTAGCGCCTTCGTTCAACTAAGTTCCTGGTGTGATCAGCTGTTTCTGACGCCTTACGTCCTGCATGGGGCTACATGCACGGCAGCAGGGCGGGCGGCGACGGCGGGGGAGGGTTGGTGGCGGGAAGGTTCAAGGAGATCGTCGGCAGGGGGATCCAATGTGGTGACGGCGGCGGCGGCTCGGGGGGGGGGCTAAACAGTGCCCCCCCACCTCAGGCTCTGGACCCCCCTCCTGGCGAGGTCTGGCTTACGCCCCTGGCTTGTCTCTACCATAAATTGCTATAGGTGGGATTTCTGTCAACAAAGATGGTTCTGTACTGCCAACAAGGACTGATGGATAAAAGTGGGGGATGAACTGGTCAGGTTTTCTCATGTTACTGCTGCATCCTCACTGCTCCTCTGCCTCTGGTGTTATCTTTCCTCTGCCTTAACCACCAACTTACCCCTCCAGGACACCGCTGTGTTGCAATGGAGAGTGATACCCCCTTTCACCTGTGGTTCTCAAAGGGTGTCTACCATCCTCCTGGTGAGGGTTTAGAATCTATTTCGCACTTGCAGTTGCAAAGAGTCTTTTAATAAAAGAAAAAAAGTGACTAAAACTGTTTATAAGAAGCATACATCTAAGTAATTTGAAGTTGAATGTACTTGTGAATTAATGACTTTGTTTTATCTAGATTTTTTTTACAAAGTCTTTGGCAAAGAATTTATGTACGTGTACTGTAATTTTTATAATGATGTTAATATTTTAGTACCTACTGAAAGATCTGGATGCTCCTAACTAATCTTAATAAGACTATTATTTATATTGGTGAGTTATCAAGTAGATAATTTTTTTAATGTTTTAAGTATTTAATGCACATTGCTTTTAATAATTTATTAGCTATATTGTTAATTATTGCTAGAAAAATCATTGATTATAGTTTCTAAGAAGACTTTCTATTTATAAGAAATACACATAGACCTAACGTGTGACAAAGTAATTTGGGGGCCCTTTACAAAGGCGCGGTAAGCCTACTGTGGGCTGGTCGTGCACCAGTTCGGCACTACCACCGGGCTACCACAGAAGCCCGGAGGTAGTTCTTGCCCCCACCACGTGCCATTTCCAGTGCTTAAAAAATATTATTATAAATTTTTAGTGCTGGGTGCTTACCCGGTGGTAATCGTGCAGCACTGCGCACTGCCTGGTTACCACCCGGTTCTCGTAGGAACGCTTACTGCCTCCTAAATAGGTCGTGGTAAGGGCTCCCCCAGGAAATGGCCTTGCAGCTAGTGTTTAACCTACCACATGGTCATTTCCTTTTTTTTTTCTAAAAAGACTTTTACCTGCTGCAGTTAAAGGGATCCTCGGTATGCGGCAAATCCATGAGCCGATGCCACCGCGGGCCCCTTGTACCCCAGCTTTGATAAAAGAGGCCCATAGTAAATGTCTGGTAGATAAAGATCTGCACGGTCCATCCTGTTTGCCCAGCAAGAAGGCCAGAGTTGAATCTTGCAGTCTGCACAGGTTACATTACATTGCAGCTAATGCTTCTAGGCCGCAGATACTGAAAAATTCAAGAGTAGGTGAAGGAAATTGAAGAGAGTGATAATGTCTGGAATCTTTAACATAACATTATTTCCACACAATCCCTCCCTTGTTTACAAAGCTGCACTAGCGATTGCCGTGCGGCAATGCCGACAGAGCCCATTCAAAGTGAATGGCCTGTGTCGGCATTAGAGCACTGGCAGCCGCTAGCTCGACTTTGTAAATGGTGGGGGGGGGGGGGGGGGGATGTAATTAAACATCCTCGCCAGGATGAGCAGGTAGACGCAGAAATGATAAAAGAAATCAGAGACGCAAACAAAATGGGCAATGTGATAATAATGGGTGACTTCAATTATCCAAATATAGACTTGGTAAATGTAACATCAGGACACGCTAGAGAGGTACAATTCCTTGATGAAATCAAGGACAGCTTTATGGAGCAGTTGGTGCAGGAGCCGACGAGAGAAGGAAAAATTCTAGACTTGGTCCTTAGTGGAGCGCATGATCTGGTGAGGGACGTTATGGTACTGGGGCCGCTTGATAACAGTGATCATAATATGATCAGTTTTGATATCAACCTTGAAGTAACTATACACAGGAAGTCAAATACGTTAGCGTTTAACTTTAAAAAAGGAGACTATGATAAAATGAGAAGAATGGTTAAAAAAAAACTTAGGGGGCAACTGTGAGGGTAAAAACTGTACAACAGGGATGGACACTGTTCAAAAATACCATCCTGGAGGCCCAGGCCAAACATATTCCACAAATTAGAAAAGAAAGACGGAAGTCCAAAAGACAGCTGGCGTGGTTGAAAAGTGAGGTGAAGGAAGCTATTAGGGCAGCGCTTCCACAGGGAGGTGAGAGGCGGTGTCAGGTCAGTGCAGGGGGCCCGATACAGAGGGGGGCAGGAGCGGCGGCAGGGATGGGGGGAGGGTGGAGGTTGGTGCGCGCGATGTTCGCTTCTAGGCTCCAGCGGCAGCGTCCGACAGTCCGACTCCGTTTTCCTCTCTGTTCCGCCCTCTGACGTCATCACGTCTTGACGCGAGGGCGGGACAGAGAGGGAAGTCTCTACTGCGCATTTGCAGGTGAGTTGGTCACTTGCCATTTATATGTTTGATGTTCCATATGGGCTTACACCCTGTGCTGTCTATTAAAATGTTCTATTGTGTATTATGTGGACATTGTAATGTAATGTATTTCTCGATTACACTAAAGTTGTTGATATTGTAAATCATATGCTACACTAGTCATTGAATTTTTAATGGATTCCAACTTTTGCTGTAATTCCTGCTGCTCTACCTGTGCAGTTCATCTACCATCAACAACATTAAATCCAATGAACATCATTAATCACTTCATTCCATCTTATAATAAAATCCTTGTCATCCAGAAAATGTGGTTCCTTGTTCCACCTTAATCCTCTCGGAACCCTTTGTTGCCTTTTGGCTTTAGCATTTGCTGATTGTATTATTCTTTTTGTATTTATTTATTTATTACATTTGTATCCCACATTTTCCCACCTATTTGCAGGCTCAGTGTGGCTTACATAATACCGTAAAGGCGATTGCCAAGTCCAGTATGGAAACAAATACAATTTGATAATAGGGTCGGGTAAGGATAGTATCTTCAGGTACATAGGGATAGAAAATAGAAAAGATTATATAATGTCCAGTACAATCTATGGTTTTGCTGTGTTGCAGGGTTGAGGCATCTAAGTTAGGTCGGTGGGGAATGCTTTCCTGAATAAGTAGGTCTTTAATGATCTCCTGAAGTTCAGATGTCGTAGATTGTTTTCACGGTCTTTAGCAGTGCATTCCACAATTGTGTGCCTATGTAGGAGAAGTTGGATGCATAAGTTAATTTGTATCTGAGTCCTTTGCAGCTTGGGTAGTGGAGATTCAAGTAGGTGCGTGATGCTCTGGTTCTATTTCTGGTTGGGAGATCGATCAGGTCGACCATATATCCTGGGACTACACCGTAGATAATCTTGTGGGCCAAGGTGCAGATTTTGAAGGTGATATGTTCCTTGATTGGGAGCCAATGCAGTTTTTCTCGAAGGGGTTTGGCACTTTCGAAACGTGTTTTACCGAATATCAGCCTGGCTGCTGTGTTTTGGGCTGTCTGGAGTTTCTTTGTGAGTTGTTCTTTACATCCCGCATATATTCCATTGCAGTAATCTGCGTGGCTCATCACCATTGATTGTATCAGGTTGCGGAATAGTATCCATGTGATTCTTTATTTGTACCTTGGATGTGGTTTCTAGTTCTCTATAAAGACTTCTCAAAATTAAAAAAAAATTTTTTTGTTGTCATTCAGCATATAGATTTCCCATAGTCAGTCACTGTCAGCTAGCACATTTGCTTATTTCCGATCTGACGAAGAAGGGCAACCTTCGAAAGCTAATCAAGAAATGTATTAAGTTATGTCCAATAAAAAAGGTATCATCTTATTTTCTTTTCCATGTTTTATTTTGTTTGATTTCTATTGATAACCTTAAGAGTGGACTAACACGGCTACCACACCTCTCTACATGTAGAACCCCAAAGAATAGCAAGATTCCGGAATGCTAAAGAGTGACAAGATTCCACAGCAGAATCTCAAAGAGTAGCAACGTTCCATGTAGAACCCGATCTGACGAAGAAGGGCAACCTTCGAAAGCTAATCAAGAAATGTATTAAGTTATGTCCAATAAAAAAGGTATCATCTTATTTTCTTTTCCATGTTTTATTTTGTTTGATTTCTATTGATAACCTTAAGAGTGGACTAACACGGCTACCACACTCCTCTACCATAGTCAGTCGGAAATCCAAAATAAACCCCAAGACTCTAGATGAAGTTTCAAAAGGTAATTCTTCACCTGATTTAATGTAATCGATTTGGGTATATCTGAAATAGAGGTACCAAAATATAGCAACTTGGTTTTAGTGGTATTAAGTGTTAATAAATTCATGGAAGCCCAAAATTGAGTTTTTTTTCTACGCTGTCCAAAATCAATCGATAAGCCGCATCGTAATCAGAACCTATTGGTACCAAAATAAAGATATCATTGGCATAAGCTAGAACCAAATGCTGTGGAGACTCCATAAAATAGCCCCAAAAGCTTATAAACACATTGAAGAGAATCGGTGACAATGGAGATCCTTAGGGGACTCCATAGTTAGGAGTCCAGGACTGTTGGAACAATTCTTCCTGTAGAGAATCCAAGATCCCCTTGCTTCTAAATGCCTCCTCAGCAGGGTCACCCCAATCAATGTCCGGCATATTAAAATCATCTATTAGTTGTACTTTACCTTTTATAGCAATCTTGTGAATGTCTTCAATTAAAGCTCTATTGTTTCCTCACTGTCAAGGAGGTCTGTATATCATACCAACGCAAATACATTTCCCATTCCCTCTTTCCAGATTAACCCAGTGTGCTTCTTCCCATATGTCCTGCAATTCTGTCACTTTAATATTATTCTTAACATATAATGCCACTCCTCCAGCCTTTTTTTTAACCCTGTCCTTCCTGAATTGATTATTGCCAGTATAACTATATTCCAGTTATGGTTCTCCATGACCACCACTAAATCCAAGTTGGCTTCTACTATTGCAGCCTCTCCATACTATGGGCATTGGTATACTAAGCTCTCCAGATATTACCCTTTATCCAAATATAACAGTAGACTGCTGAAAATAATGTTATCTTATACTTCGTGTGGAGGAATGGGCACCAGAAAAATAACTAGACAAGCTGTCATTTATACTCAAAAACTGAATGAAACCACAAATGCTAAAACCCAATAATAACAGCTGTAAAAACATCACAACAATTCACTCACAGTAATTAGGGAACATCATGGAATTTAACATCTCGATTTCTCAGTAAAGGAGCATATTTAGTAAATATAAGTAATGACTGAAAAATTGTAAACATACCTGCTTATTAGAAAGTGACTGCACGTCTAATAGGTGTGGATAAAGATTGATGTTGAAAGACACGTTTTAGAATGGCTGCTTGCAAGCTATTAAATGATTGACAGGTGAAGTCACAAATGAAAAGCAAAGCAAAGCTGTCGTGCCTTTCTAACGTTTCTTAATTGAAAAATGTCTGCTTTTAAGTATAACAATAGACTAGCTACAAGGAGTAATAACATCTTCTACTTCTTATCAAGGAAGTCTCAAAAGGAACTGATTAAACTGTCATTTCTGTTTAAAAGCAAAATAAAATCGTGAAAATGGAAACTGAATACTAATAGTATGACAATGGCGTGCTTATATGACTGAGAACTCATGGCAGCTACCACTTAAGCTGCAGCATCAAGCTGGTGGGAGTTGGCTCCCTAGCACTATACCATGAATTGAGTCACCAGGGATTGGGTGTCTGTTGGCACCAGGGGCGTAGCTAAGTGGGGCCACGGGGGCATGGGCCCCCGCAGATGGACCCCCTGCTTTCACCCCCCTCCCCCGCCGCCGCCAACCCTCCTCCGCTGCCGCCGTCAGGTACCTTTGTTGGCGGGAGTCCCCAATCCCCCGCCAGCTGAAGTCCTCTTCAGCGCCGGTCTCCGGTGCGTTGCTGATCAGGACTCATAGAAACAGAATCCAGATCAGCGAATGCGCTGGACTCGGAGACCGGCGCTTAAGGGGACTTCACCTGGTGGGGGTTAGTGACCCCCCCCCACCAGCAAAGGTACCTGGCAGTGGTGGGGTAGGGTTGGCAGCAGCGGGAATGGGGACGGCGGCACCAGGGGGTGTCAAAAGTGGCAGGGGAGTCGGCGGCACCAGGGGGAGGGGCTAAAATGTGCCCCCTCACCTCGGGCTCTGGACCCCCCTCCCGTCGAAGTCTGGCTACGCCCCTGGTTGGCACACTGCTGATACTAGGTTTATGGGTACTTTTTCTTTTCACTCCACAGAGCTTGGAATCCCTGCAACTTCTTTTTTGGACAGTCTTTGCTGACCTACTGGTGGTAGAGCCTGAAATCCCCGCCACCCTGTGGCTCTGCCTCTTTTTTTCTCATTTTTGTTGTCAGTATGCAGGGGTGTGCTGGTAAATTTTTAACATAGTAACATAGTAGATGATGGCAGAAAAAGACCTGCACACTCCATCCAGTCTGCCCAACAAGATAAACTCATATGTGCTACTTTTTGTGTATACCTTACCTTGATTTGTATCTGCCATTGTCAGGGCACAGACCGTACAAGTCTGCCCCGACTCCCCCCATCGGCTCTGCCACCCAATCTCGACTAAGCTCCTGAGGATCCCTTCCTTCTGAACAGGATTCCTTTATGTTTATCCCACGCATGTTTGAATTCCGTTACCATTTTCATCTCCACCACCTCCCGCGGGAGGGCATTCCAAGTATCCACCACTCTCTCCTTGAAAAAATACTTCCTGACATTTTTCCTGAGTCTGCCCCCCTTCAATCTCATTTCATGTCCTCTCGTTCTACCGCCTTCCCATATCCGGAAAAGGTTCGTTTGCGGATTTATACCTTTCTAATATTTGAACGTCTGTATCATATCACCCCTGTTTCTCCTTTCCTCCAGGGTATACATGTTCAGGTCAGCAAGTCTCTCCTCATACGTCTTGTAATGCAAATCCCATACCATTCTTGTAGCTTTTCTTTGCACCGCTTCAATTCTTTTTACATCCTTAGCAAGATACGGCCTCCAAAACTGAACACAATACTCCTGGTGGGGCCTCACCAATGACTTATACAGGGGTATTAAAGCTACTTTTCTTCTGCTGGTCATACCTCTCTCAATACAGCCTAGCAACCTTCTAGCTACGGCCACCGCCTTGTCACACTGTTTCATCGCCTTCAAATCCTCAGATACTATCACCCCAAGATCCCTCTCCCCATCTGTACATATCAGACTCTCACCGCCTAACACATACGTCTCCCGAGGATTTCTACTCCCTAAGTGCATCACTTTGCATTTCTTCGCATTGAATTTTAATTGCCAAAGCTTAGTTCTTCTAGCTTCCTCAGATCCTTTTTCATGTTTTCCACTCCCTCCCGGGTGTCCACTCTGTTACAGATCTTAGTATCATCCGCAAATAGGCAAACTTTACCTTCTAACCCTTCGGCAATGTCACTCACAAATATATTGAACAGAAACGGCCCCAGCACCGATCCCTGAGGCACCCCACTACTCACCTTTCCCTCATACGAGTCGGCGTTCTGGCTATTACCTGTGCACCCAGACAATTTCCACATACTGGGCTTTAAGTTTGGAAGCCAATTCTACTACGATAAGTGTAACAATGGGCACTCTCTCTGGGCGTAGCCAGTTTTGCAATTTGGGGGGAGCCAGGGGTGGACCGGGAGGGAACACATGCCTCTCTCCCCCCCCCCCCCCCTCATGCGGGCACATTAAGCATACCTTTGCTGGGAGGGATGCCAAGCCCCACCAGCCAATAAATGGACTGCTACCACTCCCTGCTGCTTCTTTCTGGCTCTGAGCAGCATGCTGAGTCTTCTTGCGCATGCATGAGACGCCTCAGCCTGCTGCTCAGAGCTGGAAACAAGGAGTGGGGAGCAGCAGCAGTCTATTTACTTGGCTTGCAAGGCTCAGCTTCCCCACAGCAAAGTTAAAGAGAATCCAAGCCCGCATTTTGAGAGCCAGTTGTTAAAGTAGCCATGGTGGGGCCTACTTTAACATCCGGCTCCCAAAAAAACGTAGGGCCCCTTTTACTAAGCCGCGAAATGGATTTACCGCCCTACTACCACATGGCTCATGCGGTAATTTCATTTTTGCCGCGTGTCCGATACGCGCGCCTGAAAATCTTGTTTCTTTTCTGGCGCACGTAGCAGATGTGCGCCAAGTGGCATCTGATGCATGTAGGTCATTACCGCCCAAATTCTTTACCGCTAGGTCTATGACTGGTGGTAAGGTCAGAGACCCCAAATGGACATGCGGCAATTTTGATTTTGCCGCACGTCCATTTTCGGGGGGGGGGGGGGGAAGAGGCCTTTTTTACAGGTGCGCTGAAAAAATGATTCTACACTACCGCAGGCCATTTTTCAGCGCGCCTTTGTAAAAGGACCCCTTAATAAACAGCTCTCAGGAGCCCATGAGCGCCTGCTCCAGCACACCACTCTCAGTATGCATCTCTTTATTTTCACTTGCACTGATGCATTCAGACAGACGGACAAACAGACAGAAGACAAACTGATGGATTAACCTGTGACACTAGACACTTTTTTTTTTTCAGAAAGCTCTTAAGATATATATCAGTAAAAGACTCAGGATCGTTCATTGTATATTGAATTTAATGTACCACCTTTTTTGAAAATCAAAGCAGTGTACAATAAAATTGAACAAATTAAAAACAGAACTCCATAATAAAATAGGAAAGAATCAATCATCCAAAAGAGTAGGCAGGATAAACACTCATTCAGAAAGTGCAGTCTCACCACTGGGCACTGCAGCTCTCTCATCTGTCAGCAAAAATTTAAAAATTACAAAAGCTGCTTCAAACAGATGGGCCTTTAACGCAGCACGAAACCCAGTGTAGGAATGTTCTAACCCAATTCCAAAGGGCTGGTGCCAGAAAATAGAAAGATGAATTTCTGGTAGAAACCTAATTGCCTTTAAAAGAATGAGGGAGAACAAGTCTATTGTCATCAGGGCTTTTTTTGAGGGGGTACTTGGGGGTACTGAGTACCGGCACCTTTTCCGTTGTCTGTTAAAATTGACCCATGAACCCCAAGTTTTAATGAGAGAGCTCAGGCTCTACACACCAATTCTGCCTTGTCATACATTCTGTGGCCGGTTGCAGGGGGCTTGACTATTGTGGGGAGGGTCCCTCAGTGATTACCCCACCCCTGAAGAGTGGCCTAGCATTTGAGTACCGGCACCTTTTTTACTAGGAAATACGCACTGATTGTCATGTAGAGATCAAAGAGTGTGTGCGGGTATATATGGGATAATACGTGTAGATAATATGCTGATGTACCAGTGTGTAAAGCTTTGAGGGGAATAATCGAACGTCGCCGGCGAAATAGGTCACCGGCGATCTATTTTGGCGGTGGCGCAACAGCCGGCCGGAATCGTATTTTCAAAAAAGATGGCCGGCCATCTTTTTTTTCGATAATACGGTGTGGGCCGGCGAAATCCAAGGCATTTCGCCGGGTTTGAGAGCGCCACTCTTGTTTTTCCGCGATAATGGAAAAAACTGCCGGCGATCTCAAACCCGGCGAAATCCAAGGCATTTGGCCATGGGAGGAGTCAGCATTTGTAGTGCAATGGTCCCCCTCACATGCCAGGACACCAACCGGGCACCCTAGGGGGCACTTCAAACATCTTTTATAAACAACCAAATTAGCTTCCAGGTGCATAGCACCCTTCCCTTGTGTGCTGAGTCCCCTAAATCCCCTCCAAAACCCACTGCTCACAAGTGTGCACCATTACCCTAGCCCTAAGGGCTGAAGGGGGGCACCTACATGTGGGTACAGTGGGTTTTGGGGGGTTTGGGATGGCTCAACATTACCCACCACAAGTGGAACAGGTAGGGGGGGGATGGGCCTGGCTCTGCCTTTCTGCAGTCCACTGCAACCAACAACAACTGTTCCAGGGACCTGCATACTGCTGTCAGGGTGCTGGGTATGACATTTGAGGCTGGCATACAAGCTGGCAAAAAAGTTTTGTATTTTAATAATTTTAGTGTGGGAGGGGGTTGGCGACCACTGGGGGAGTAAGGGGAGGTCATCCCCCATTCCCTCCGGTGGTCATCTGGTCAGTTGGGGCACCTTTTTGAGGCTTGGTCGTGAAAATAAAAGGACCAAGTAAACCCGGCGAAATACTGCTTATCGCCGGGATTTATTTTTCCGTTATCCGCGAAAGCCGGCCATCTGGTAGCCACGCCCAAGCCTGCCCATGTCCCGCCTTCGCTTCGCCGCCAACACGCCCCTTTGAACTTTCGCCGGCACGGCGAAGGGAAAGCGGCGAAGCTATCACAAATGTAGCTTTCGATTATACGCTTTTCGCCGCTTTTGCGAAATCGCCGGCCATATCCCGATTTGTGTCGGGAAATAGCCGGCGATTACTTTCGATTATAAGCTGGTTTATGGACTAACATCAATATTTTATACTTACTCCTATATTGTATTAGTAACCAGTGTAAATGCTTGAGTAACAGAGACTTAGGGCCCTAAGCCGCGTTATAGGTGCATTAGTGTTTTTAACGCACGTTAACCATGTATCCGCATTAACCATGTACGTGCCTACAATATCCCTATAGGCGCCTACAAGGTTAGTGTGCGCCCTAATTGTAAGCGAGTTAAAAACACTAACGCGCCTTAGTAAACGGGGCCCTTAGGATAATAACGCTTTGTCTGACATTATAAAATGCATTTTTTTAATGAATGTATTGTTGTATTACACTCTGAAGAAGAACGGATACAAAAGAATAAATTCTAAGTTCTATATTCCGGCAGAGGTATTTTGGAGAGTTTGTAGGCGTCATTATTTAGGAGCATAAAAAGTGGGCGAGAACAGGAGCTGATTTAGAGTGGGGAAAAGAAGTTCGGAGCTTAACACGGAATTTTCAGCAATAGGGGCTAGATTCTATGTAATGAGACCCGAAAATTCAGCGTGCAAAAAAATTATGCACAGGTATATTGTTTAAAGCACACTAAATTTTGTAGAATAGACTTAAATTTCCTTGCGGCATGTGACCAAATTTGGTCACATTTATTTAGACCACGTATTAGTTTAGGTACAGATTGGTTGTATTCTATAATAATGCGCATAGATTTTAGAAACGCCCATGCCCCGCCCTTGGCCAAGCTCCCTTTTCAACTCTGCGACTTAGAATTTAGGTGCACCACTTAACAAGTTGTGCGTGTAAATCTCAATTAATGCCAATTAGTGCTAATAATTGCTTGTTAACATTCAATTAATAGCGCTGATTAGCTAGTTAACCAATTGGATTTTCAGGCGCCATACATAGAATCCGGGGGTAGGCTCATAAATTAGACTCATCAATCTAGGCAAACGAATGTCAAACCTAAGTTTATGAACATAAGTTTTAGGCTCTTAACATTACTTTTTTATCTGAAAAGTTATGCCCCTAAGTTTGGCTAAAAATAGGGCACACATTTAGGTGCATAAATTTAAGAGTTCATCTTATTTTGAATATGAGACCCTTAATTTTTATACACTGTCTGCAAGCTCTAAAGCTATAGAGTTTATAAGAACATAAGAACAAAAACCAAAGGTCCATCAAGCCCAGCCTCCTGTTTCGGAGGGTGACCAATCCAGGTTACAAGTACCTGGCAAGATCCCAAAACTGTACAATATATTTTATGCTGATTATCCTAGAAATAAGCAGTGGATTTTCCTCAAGTCCATCATAATAATGGCTTATGGACTTTTTTTTTTAGGAAGGCATCCAAACCTTTTTTTAAATCCTGCTAAGCTAACTGCTTTTACCATACTCTCTGGCAACAAATTCTAGAGTTTAATTACACATTGAGTGAAGAAATATTTTCTCTGATTTGTTTTAGTCCTAGTATCTTTGGAAAGAGTAAACAAGTGATTCATATCTACCCATTCCATTCCACTCATTATTTTATAGACCTCTATCTTATCTCCCCTCAGCTATCTTTTCTCCAAGCTGAAGAGCCCTAGCCACTTTAGCCTTTCTTCATTGGGAAGTCGCCCCATCCACTTTATCATTTTTGTCGCCCTTCTCTGTACCTTATCTAATTCCACTCTATCATTTTTTGAGATGTGGTGACCAGAATTTCACCCTGTATTCAAGGTGCGGTCGTACCATGGAGCGATACAAAGGCATTATAACATCTTCAATTTTTTTTCCATTCCTTTCGTAACATACCTAACATACTAACGTTGTAGCTCTCAGTCATCCAATCATACATTGTTCAAGCTATACTTCCATGTTATTTGCATTATGGGTTCTTCTTGCTCAGTCTGTCTTGCTCAGAACCCATAACGATTTCCCTGATGAAGCCCGAGTAAATAGAAGGGCGAAACAGGACCCGTTGGTCAAAACCATCGAGGAAGATTGAAGATAAGTTGATATGTTTGAATAATGTAAAAAAGTTAAATAATAATTGAAAAATAAAAAAAAATAATCAAAAACTATTTAATGAGTGGAGTTACGTGATAGTGTCATTAAGTAACCATTATAGGTTGGGATTAATGTTCATTGTTTGAGCAGTTAAGTTCTAGCAGTTTGGATGTGGCAGCCTTGGAGCATCAGTGCTACTGAGAGCATCACAGTAGTTACTCATACCTTTTTTACTTCACTTCCTAACTACAGCCATCATTTACCTTAAGACCTGATAAATGAAAACAGAAATATGTAACCTGCCAGCACACAGTAAGCCCTCACTTTTCACTTTTCTTTTTCTTCATACACATTCTCAGCCAAGACTGGAACAAGATGAGAGAGACGGAGCTGTTCCAATATTTACAGTGAAGGTCATAATCAGTGTTGTTGAAAGTACTAGGTCAAACTACTTAAGTAAAACTAAAAGTACAACGAAGATCACATTAAAAAAATTTACTTACGTGAAAGTAAAAAAAAGTTACTGCCTAATATAACACTTACAGTGGAGGAGTGGCCTAGTGGTTACAATTTAGAGGTGGCTGGTTCAAATCCCGCTGCTGCTCCTTGTGATCTTGGGGAAGTCACTTAACCCTCCATTGCCTCAGGTACAAACTTAGATTGTGAGCCCTCCTGGGACAGAGAAATATCCAGAGTACCTGAATGTAACTCACCTTGAGCTACTACTGAAAAAGGTGTGAGGTACTGTGTGGTGTCAGGTGAAATCAGCCACGTATAGCATGCACTGTTGTGTCAGAGAATTTGGTAGTACTGGTAATTGTACTGTCCCTATACTGCAGTGTCGGAGGAGTTTGCTAACATTGGTGGTTTGGGAAGTGCACTTTTTAGAACCGACAAGGGAATTGTCAACAACATGAAATAACAGGAAAAAAATTCCAAGGTTTTTTTTTTTCTTGTCTCATAAATAGTGCACCCTTTTTATAAAGAGTACATACCCTTTGTGAAGAGGGTACACTATTAACAACATTGCCACCAAAAGGAAAATTGTAAAAATGACAGAACACTAAACAGAATGAAATGTTTGCCTAGATATATTTATGAAAATGAGTGCTGGTTCTGTACTATTTGCTGTGCTGGTTTTTGTTTTAGTTTTGCTCTGGGACTCACTGTAGTAAATTTTACACGTACAGAAAAAAAAGAGGTTTATTATACTCACTTGACTTTATAGACTCACATGGGGACTGATGAACAATAATTAAATGCTGTATTATATGGTACACTTTATCTGCAGTTACAGTGGTAAACCTTCTCTCGTGGTTTCTATTATCTACATTAATTATCAGTGCTGTTTTCAGTGTTGATTTATTACAAAACAGTTTTGGTATATGTTCATTCACATGTATAAGTGTGGAATCAATGTTCCAAGTGTGGCACAGTGTTCAGGATATCTTTCTACATCTACATACAGGAATCATATGTTCCACCTTCATATGATATAGTGGAGGAGTAGACTAGTGGCTCGGAAACTAGGCTGACAACAAGGGAAGCCTAGTTTAAATCCAACTGCTGCTCTGTGTGATCTTGGTGAAGCCATTAAACCCTCCAATACTTCATCTTAGGAGTCAGCACCCAAAAAAAGATCTAGGCGTCACTGTAGAGAATATGCTGAAATCTCCTCTCAGTACCCTTCTCCACCACCGCCAACTCCAGGCTCTGCCCATTCTGCCTCGCCTCACCCTATGCTTGGAATAAACTTCCTGAGCCCTTACACCAAGCCCCCTCCCTACCCATCTTCAAATCCTTACTCAAAGCCCACCTCGTCAATGTTGCTTTCGGCACCTAACCTTTATACCTTTCAGGAAATCCTGACTGCCCCAATTGACGACCCCTACTTGACTGTTTGTACATTTGTCCATTAGATTGTAAGCTCTTTGAGCAGGGACTGTCCTTCTATGTTAAATTGTACAGCGCTGCGTAACCCTAGTAGCGCTTTAGAAATGTCAAATAGTAGTAGTAGTATGCTGAAATCTACCCAGTGCACAGTGGCAGCCAAAAAAGCAAACAGGGTACTAGGAATTATTAGGAGAGGGATGCAAAATAAGTTCAAGAATATTTTAATGTCTCTGTATCGTTCCATGGTACAATCTCACCTTGAGTAATGCGTTCAATTCTAGTCACATTAATGGAGGTCAGTTTTTTTCTCTCTCTAGCTTCTGGTTCTTTCTTGAGTAGAGAGGTGTGGTAGCCGTGTTAGTCCACTTTTAAAGGTAATCAATAGAAATAAAACATGGAAAGGAAAATAAGATGATACCTTTTTTATTGGACATAACTTAATACATTTCTTGATTAGCTTTCGAAGGTTGCCCTTCTTCGTCAGATCGGAAATAAGCAAATGGGTTTTCTAGCCCATTATAAACCATAAAGTTGTACTGCTCTGTTTGTCACCCTCCTGTCTCCATGAATATCTCACCTATAATGCCGTTGTATCGATCCATGGTGCGACCGCACCTTGAGTATTGTGTTCAATTCTGGTCGCCGCATCTCAAGAAAGATATAGTAGAATTGGAAAAGGTGCAGCGAAGGGCGACTAAAATGATAGCGGGGATGGGATGACTTCCCTATGAAGAAAGACTAAGGAGGCTAGGGCTATACAGCTTGGAGAAGAGACGGCTGAGGGGAGACATGATAGAGGTATATAAAATAATGAGTGGAGTGGAACAGGTGGATGTGAAGCTTCTGTTCACGCTTTCCAAAAATACTAGGACTAGGGGGCATGCGATGAAACTACAGTGTAGTAAATTTAAAACAAATCGGAGAAAATTTTTCTTCACCCAACGTGTAATTAAACTCTGGAATTAGTTGCCGGAGAAAGTGGTGAAGGCGGTTAGCTTAGCAGAGTTTAAAAAGGGGTTGGACGGTTTCCTAAAGGACAAGTCCATAAACCGCTACTAAACGGACTTGGAAAAATCCAAAATCCCAGGAATAACATGTATAGAATGTTTGTACGTTTGGGAAGCTTGCCAGGTGCCCTTGGCCTGGATTGGCCGCTGTCGTGGACAGGATGCTGGGCTCGATGGACCCTTGGTCTTTTCCCAGTATGGCATTACTTATGTACTTATGTACTGTCACTGAAATGCTTTGATGTTCCCATGCATATCTCCCGGTCTCTCACCTATCCACCCCCATCCTGTTAGACTGTCACTGAAATGCTTTGATGTTTCACTTATATATACTGTCATCTACCAACATTTGCTTATTTCCGATCTGAGGAAGAAGGGCAACCTTCGAAAGCTAATCAAGAAATGTATTAAGTTATGGCCAATAAAAAAGGTATCATCTTATTTTCTTTTCCATGTTTTATTTTATTTCTATTGGTTCTTTCTTGAAACTCTCCTTTATGTCACCAGAGACTTTACTGCTGAAAACTTTGGAGGCCCTTTTACTAAGCCACGTGTCTACGTGTGCCTGATGTGCACCAAAATGGAATTAGCACCCAGCTACCACATGGCTCTTGCAGTAATTTCATTTTTGGCAC
This sequence comes from Microcaecilia unicolor, assembly GCF_901765095.1. Taxonomy (NCBI): domain Eukaryota; kingdom Metazoa; phylum Chordata; class Amphibia; order Gymnophiona; family Siphonopidae; genus Microcaecilia; species Microcaecilia unicolor. The sequence continues at coordinate 5,815,455 of NC_044043.1, forward strand.
GCATCCGATATGTGCGTCCGAAAAATAATTTTTATTTTCGGGTGCACCTATTGGACGTGTACCAAGTGGCAATTGACGCTGTGATAAGGCTAAGCACGCCTACCAATGCCAAGGGCAGGCAGGTCCGGAACTACCCTACCCAGAGTTCACCAGGAGGCCTAAAGAAAAGGGTATACCGGAAATCCCGGTGCGGATTCCTGAGAATAACTGGAAGGAAGGCAGCTCAGGAAAAGAAATGCCCTTGAAGATGAAGCCCAATGCCCTTGGGTTCCTAATCAATACCGAATACCTTCCAGCTGTGAAAGGGGGGAGGAGTGGGATTCCCTGAGAACGGTGAGCAGTGAGAGGGAGGGGGCAGAGCCCATGGACTGTGTGGAAGAAGGGAGGGAGGTCCCTTTTGAATGGCCCTGCTCAGAGGATCCAGCACATATGGACTGAGAGGAAAACAACTAGAAGGTAACCTCTTTCCAGCACTAAGCAGCAGAGGGTGGGTGGTCACAGAGGTGCAAACTGTGAAGAGGGTGGTGCTCTGCTAGGCCTGCATGGGAAAAGACTGAAAGACTTTAGTTTGAACTTTTTGGTATTAGTGTTTTGGTGAAGTAAGAGAACTGAACTCTTTGGCTTATTTTTTTTTTCCTTTTTTTTTTGTCTGGAGGTTTTGTGGATTGCACTTCAGCTGACTGGTGGAACTGTGCTGAGCTGAAGTGATAAACTGAGTGGTTTTTTTGTCCTGTTGAAACTAAGCAGGTCAGCACCTTGCTCAGGAGGAGCTGATAACTGAGTGGGTTGGAGTTTTTTTTTTTTCTTTTTTGTGTTTTGCTTTAAAACTAAGTTGGATTACAGTGTGGGGTTCAACTGGATCCGGAGGTGAGAACTGGACTGCAAGAAACCCTTCCCTGACCTGTGAGGGCAAGGTGGTTACAACGCGCATAGGTCATCACCGCCTGGTTACCACGTGACACTTTACCGCTAGGTTAATGGCTGGCGGTAAGGTCTCAGACCCAAAATGGACGCGCGGCAATTTTCATTTTGTCGCACATCCATTTTCGGCAAAAATTTTAAAACGGCATTTTTTAAAGGTGCGCTGAAAAATGATCCTGCGTGCGCCCAAAACCTGCGTCTACACTGCCGCTGGCCATTTTTCAGCGTATCTTTGTAAAAGGGTCCCTTAGTGACTTTTTAAAAATATGGTTCTTTATATACAGTTGATTTCCTTTTCCTCTCTAGTTACCCATCTGATAGCTGCAATTACCAAATCAGGATTTGGATCAGATAAAACTAATAGATTCACTTCTTCACTGACCTGTCCATCTGCTGTATCCTTCCCTTCCTCGTTTTTATCATTCAGCTCTGCACTCACAAACTGTTTGCTAGTGCTAGGTCTGTTCTCACTGACACCAGAGACCACTTGCATGCAGGGGCGTATCTGGACATTGGCGGGAGGGGGGTCCAAAGCCCGAGGTGAGGGGGCACATTTTAGCCCCCCCCCCCACCATTGCTGGATCCCCCTTGCCATTTCCAAACCCCCCACCACCAACTCTGACCCCCCTGCCGATGACCCTCTCGACCGCTCCTCCCGCAGCTAACCCGCCATTGCCAACCCTTGCTGGCGGGGGACCCCAACCCCTGCCAGCCGAGCCGAGGCCCTCTTCTTCCCAAACCTGCGCAAGGCTTCATTCTAGTCTGATGTCCTGACTCACAGAAACCGAACGAAGCCTTGCAGATCAGCCAGCGAGGTCCTCTTCTTCCAGCGCGAGGCTTTGTTCTATTTCTGTGAGTCTGACGTCCTGCACGTACAACGTGCAGGACGTCAGACTAGAACAAAGCCTTGCAGGGGATTGGGAAGAAGAGGACCTCGGTTCGGCTGGAGGGGGTTGGGGTTCCCCGCCAGCAAAGGTAGGCGACGGCAGGTTGGCGGTGGGAGAGGGGAGTCGAGAGGGTCGTCGGCAGGGGGGTCCAGGGGCAAATCTACAGGGGCCCAGGCCCCCGTGGCCCCATACTGGCTATGCCACAGCTTGCATGACTGTAGGATCTCTCAGTAGGGAAAACCCTACTGGCCCCTACAACAGCACCAGACTCATCTGCACACTTTCTCCTCCTGGAAATATCTTAACTGTGCTGAAGGATGCCTACCAAGGCCATGCTGTTCTCAGCTTTGCTGGAGCAGAGAACTTACATTGCTTGGAAGCTGAATCTTTCTCTCAGTCCCCGCACTTGGAGAGGGACTCCGGTCACAATGTTACTCCTACTTCCTGGCATAGGGAGATGGCATAGTGCTGGGGACCTTCCTCAGGCAGGTTCCCAGGTTCAAGGGTAGTTGGCTGGGCCGTCCCCAGCCTCTGTATCTAGAAACAGTCACAGGCAGAGTGGGGGTACTGTTGCTGCTGGCACAAGATTTAAATGAGTTGGGGCCCTGTTTACTAAGCTACCTTATAGGCATATTAACCATGTATGCGCCTACAATATCCCTATAGGCGCCTACATGGTTAGCGCGTGCGCTAATTGTAGGCATGTTAAAAACGCTAACGCACCTTAGTAAACAGGGCCCTTAAAGTGTTGTCAATAAGAAATACATGAGCTGGAGCACTACCACTCTTACCTTGTGCTGGATGAGGAAGGGACCCAACATTTGCTCTGCAGCAGAAAGGAAGGGTCTCAGTGCAGCCGGAAATGAAAGGTTGCCCCTTGAGAGGGAATTGGCGATCTGAAAGCTGAAGGAATGCGCATGCCAAGAGATGGTAGAGGAGCTGACATTCACCTTGGGTGGGTTTCCAGAAGAAAGAGCTGCCTCCCCCCCTCCCCACCTTTGCTCAAGCCCCTGGGAGAGCTGCTGGATGTTTTGGCCATAAACACTCAGATTCTGAATCTGCCAAAACCCACAGCATGCACTCATAATCAGGGAGTAGGGTACATCTTCTACTGCGCTCAGTTGGGAATGGCTTTACATACTGTTGTCTTTCCTTCACTCTCTCTGTCTTCTGCTCTTTCACATTTTCACTGAGTGCCTTAGCTGTTGGTACTCTACTCTTAAAGAAATCTCTCTTCACTTTGAATAACACTGCATACTCCTGTTATTTTAGAAATGATAAGTAATAGTAGATTGCTATCTGCCCGCCTCTGCCTGTCTGTACACTTTTTTCTCAAGTTTCATATTTATTTGACATACTGCCTATAGGTAAACCATCTAGATGGTTTAATTTAGCATCTAATTAATAATAATGATATAAAAGATCATGGTGAAGGAAGGAAAGAAAGCAATGAAAACAGAATACAATTTCCACAAGAAATTCCTAATCCAACTCCAGAAGACTACGCAAGAAGAATGCCAGTCTGGTTTCCTCAAGATTCAATGGTCTCCTCAAGATTCAAAAGCAGGTAATTAAGTGGTCCTCTTTGCATTTGGTATCTTGATCATCTGTTAGTTGGAAATCAGTTAAACTCTTTTTTTTGGAGTTACAGCAAAAATATACATTGAGATTTTATTTTCAATGGCTTCAGCTAAGACATATAATCAAGACTATCAAGGTAGAAATGAAGATACTTTATCAGACAATTGGTGGTTGGTTAGAGGTTCTTTCTAATGGTGTTTCAGTCTCTAAGAAGCAAGTATCACATTTTGATGAGTTATTATGCAAGAAGTTCAGTAGACTGTCGACGGGAGTGAAAAGGTTTGGGAGAAGAACCTGGAAAGTGCACTAAATGCAAACCAGTGGGATTTTCTTTCAAGATCAAATGATTCATGTTTCTCTTTTCTGTCCATTACACAACTCGTACTTCATTCTACCTAAAGCTATTTCGGCCACAGTTAAAACTGTGAAATGTGTTCGGGCAGCAAATAGTCTCTGCTGGTCTTGTAAAGACTGCAGAGGAACACTTTCCCGTATATTATTTTATTGTCCTAATATCAGATCTTTCTGACGTGCAGTCCGGGAGTGTACCTCCGAAACAGTGGACATTTTGAGAGCAACTGTTATATAAAATGACATGACTCATGTACAGCTACTTAAGGATAATGCCTTTGTGTTAACTTTCTTGCTTTTCTTGGCTAAAAGTTCTTAATAACTGGAAGGACAACCCAGGTTTGAATTTTAATATGTGTTGAAATTTGATGTGTCAGACATGAAAGGCTGGCTATTAAGGACCGATTACACATCCTTAACTCGAACAAGAAGTGGACATCGTTGTTTCATTTTATTGATTTGTCCAGATTACTGAATACTTATGCTTGTCACACACTGTCCTTAAGTGATGTTTCTGGTTTCTAATGTTAATCCAATAAAGACAGCCATTATGTAGAATTCAAGATCAGATTCATCAGTGGCCCCACCCATTCTTTTTGTCTTGGTGGGGACGGCTAAAATTGATAAAAATGACAGTCACACCCCAGTTTAATTGTCTGCTTTCTATGTTACAACTGAAGTTTCCCAATTACTTTTTTAAAGAATAAAAATAGACTGTTTTACTTATCAAATGTTATGCAGTGGTGTAGCTATGGAGGGGGGGGGGGGGGCCTGGGCCTGGGCCCCACAAATTGGATCCAGGGCCCCACAAAAATCGAGCATGCATACAGTGGTGTGCTGGAGCAGGCTCTCACAGGCTCGCAAGAGCCGGTTGTTAAGTTTTTAAGAATTTTGGGAGCCGGTTGTTAAAGTAGGGCCCTCCATGGCTACTTTAACAACTGGCTCCCAAAATGTGGGCTTGGACCCCCTGCTGAATTGTCTTTTACTTTGCTGGTGGGGATGCTGAGCCCTGCAAGCCAAGTAAATAGACTACTGCTGCTCCCTGCTCCTTGTTTCCAGCTCTGGGCAGCAGGCTGAGACTTCTCGAGCATGTGAGAGAAGTTCCAGCATGCTGCTCAGAGCAAGACGTTGGGAGTGGTGGCAGTCCATTTATTGGCTGCCAGCAAAGGTATGCCCACATTAAGGGAGGGAGGAGAGGGCACAGACTGTAGAAGTCTGCCCAGCACTAGCCCCGCCTCCCAACCACTAGCCACGCCTCCCCCCACCGGCTGTGCCACCCAATCTCGGCTAAGCTTCTGAGGATCCATTCCTTCTGAACAGGATTCCTTTATGTTTATCCCACGCATTTTTGAATTCTGTTACTGTTTTCATCTCCACCACCTCCGGCGGGAGGGCATTCCAAGCATCCACCACTCTCTCCATGAAAAAAATACTTCCTGACATTTTTCTTGAGTCTGCCCCCCTTCATGCCGGAAATGGCGCCTACTGGGGGTGGCAGTACTGCCGGCTCTCACTGTAGGCTGGTGGTAGTGCCAGATTGGCCATTGGTAGCTCTGCTGCAGTGTTGTGAAAGGGCACCGAAGGCTTTTGTTAGACAAAGGTACTCAAGTATTTGATATGCAACTGGATCTTTCTGCTGCCTTTGATTTCATTGGCCAGAATAAGTTATCATTGCAGCTAAGGGAGCAGTCTGGAAATGATTTGAGGGACTCCTGACAAATCGTTTGGTAGTATTCAATTTTGGAAATGTGGATGATGTTACAGGGTGTACCTTGGGAATCCTCGCTCTAGCTTATATCTCTATATATATAAAAGGCAACCCCAACGTTCTGAAGCCTCCACGGAACTTGAGGCGCCCGAGATATCCGGTGTGCCCTGGGCTGTCTGCACCGCCCTCGCGTCAAAACGTCATGACATCGAGGGCGGAGCTATTGACACTCGAGGGCCGAAACGGCCCACAGGCAGCGAAGAAGGCAAGTAGCTTCGAGGGACGGAGGGAGGGGGCCCCTTGCTAGCGCCCGTTTCATTCCGCTCAGAAACGGGCATTTTTTCCTAGTTATTTAATATATACTTGAGACCACTGGGAGGATGTATACAACAGTTATCATATACTGATGACATTACATTAGTATTTCCAGTTCAGAATATATTTTTCTTTATGAATGAAATATTTATGAAGGTAAAATAATTCAGGCAAAATGAAAACATTTTGAGTAGGGGGAAAAAATAAATAAAGTTCCATGAATGAATTTAAAGTTTGGCAGGTACATCTATATCATTGCAATCAGAGATTAAAATATTAGATGTGATGGTTAATGCAAAGCTAGCAGTGGAATCTCATGTGAATATGGTAATGAGAAAAGTGTTTTATAATTTGAAGATGATACAACAAATTCATAAACTCCTGGAACCTAAATATTTATAGTTAATTATGCAAGTTTAATAATGTCTCATTTAGGTTATGTAAATATCGTTTGGTAGATCTACCAGATAGACAGATTGCAGAACGTGGCTACGTTAATTTGGGGAGGAAATTATACTGACCATGTTACGCCATTTCTGATTAAATTGCATTGGCTATCAGCGAGGGCAAGGATAATTTAAAATTGTTTTATATGGTATGGCCTGAGATATATATATATATATATATGCATCGTTTTGTACAATGTTATATACCTGCCCATCATCTGTGATCACAGAGCGAGACAATTATCTCTGTCTGGAGTTTCACAGATAAGATTGCAGGATACTAGAAATACTTCAGACAGGAACTGAAGACGTGGCTTTTTTTGAAAGTATTTATTGAATTATTAGATTATTGTATTTTATGTAATTCATTTATACTTTGATGTAGTTTTATGTAATTGAATGAATATTGGATTTCTAGATAATCACTATGGTAATCTGCCTACATCTTATAAAATTCGTTTTGTTTATTTCTGAAGAAGTTTTATGTAACTGAATGAAAGTTGGATTTTTTGATGATTACTATTGTAATCCACCTTGGATAAAGTGGAATATAAATGTCCTTGTTAAATTAACTTTTTTTTAAATTGCAGCTTCTGAGGAAACTGACACTTTATTTAAAGGCAGTGTTTTGAACTGTTTTGCAAGTAATTGTTATGTCTTCTTTAGATTACTGAAGACACTGTGTGTTGGTTTGCCTAGTATGCTACTATTTAATTATTTAGATTTTGCTCACACCTGTTTCAGTGGTAGCTCAAGGTGAGTTACATTCAGTTACTCTGGATATTTCTCTGTCCCAGGAGGGCTCACAATCTAAGTTTGTACCTGAGGCAATGGAGGGTTAAGTGACTTGCCCAAGATCACAAGGAGCAGCAGCGGGATTTGAACTGGTCACCTGTGGATTGCACGATCGGTGCTCCAACCACTAGGCTGCTCCTCCACTAGCAAAATGCCCTTGCAGATCAGCAATGCGGCCGTGCAGGCTTCTGTTTCTGTGAGTCTGACGTCCTGCACGTATGTGCAGGACGTCAGACTCACAGAAACAGAAGCCTGCGCGGCCGCATTGCTGATCTGCAAGGGCAGGCTTCTACATGGAATGTTGCTAGTGGAATAGCAACATTCATTCCATGTAGAATCTCAACTAGTAGCAACAGCAATATTCCATGAAGAATCTCAAATATTTATTTAGATTTTGCTCACACCTTTTTCAGTAGTAGCTCAAGGTGGGTTACATTCAGGTACTCTGGATATTTCTCTGTCACAGGAAGCCTCACAATCTCAGTTTGTACCTGAGGCAATGGAGGGTTAAGTGACTTGCCCAAGATCACAAGGAGCAGCAGTGGGATTTGAACCGGCCACCTCTGGATTGCAAGACCGGTGCTCTAATCACTAAGCCACTCCTCCGCTTGTTATTCTTTAGGGTTCTACATGGAAAGTTGCTACTGTTTGAGATTCTGCATGGAATCTTGTCACTCTTTAGGATTCCAGAATCTTGCTATTCCTTGGGGTTCTACATGGAATCTTGTCACTCTTTAGGATTCCAGAATCTTGATATTCTTCAAGGTTCTACATGGAATGTTGCTATTCTGAATGGAATCTTTATTTATCTAGATTTTGCTCACACCTTTTTCAGTAGTAGCTCAAGGTGAGTTACAGTCAGGTACACTGGATATTTCTCTGTCCCAGGAGGGCTCACAAGCTAGGTTTGTACCTGAGGCAATGGAGGGTTAAGTGACTTGCCCAAAATCACAAGGAGCAGCAGTGGGATTTGAACCGGCCACCTCTGGATTGCAAGACCGGTGCTCTAACCACTAGGCCACTCCTCCACTCCAGAAGTTAGAAGTGACACAAAATACAGTAGCTAGGTTTCTGACAAAAATAGTAGGCGAATGAGTGCATTTCAATTGTTGATTCAGTTACATTGGCTTCTTAGGAGGGAATGGGGTATTTTTAAGTTTCTGTGGACTTTGGAGCGTGGTCGTGACACAGGATCATTGTCCCTGATGCTGCTTTGGCCAAATGGGGATTCTCTGTCGAGATTTACTAGTTGATTGAATCGCCACCTCTGCAGAGAAGACGGCAGCATGAGATAAGTGGATTACAAAGGATTTACTAGTTGTTTGAATCACCATCTCTCAAGAGAAGAAAGCAGCATGTCTGTGGATGGACATATGTAATTTATACTGCTTGAGAATTAAGAATGTTTTTTTCTGACCTATGAATGGTGGTGTGGGTTTAAGCCTTTGTATATTACAGGCTTGAATTTTTTTCTCTGAGGTCTTTTTTTCTCCACTTTTTTAGTGTTGAAATTTATGTTTCTCACTCAGTATTGATTCATATATTAAGATTGTGTATGTTTTTTTTCTAGATTCTTGAATTCTATGATACAATGTAATGCTAAGAAGTGCAGAATTACAAAAGAGATGTATAAGGTTAGAAGGAAGAGATTGGTAAGCTCGGCTCAGGAGAGGGACCTTGGGGTGATGGTGTCTGAAGATTTCAAGGTGACAAAACGGTGCGACAAGGTGGTGGTTGCGGCCAGAAGGATGCTAGGCTGCATAGAGAGGGGTATAACCAGCAGAAGAAAGGAGGTGTTGATGCCCCTGTACAAGTCATTGGTAAGGCACCACTTAGAGTATTGTGTTCAGTTTTGGAGGCCTTATCTTGCTAAGGATGTAAAAAGACTTGAAGCGGTTCAGAGAAAAGTGACTAAAATGATAGGGGGTTTACGTAGCAAGATGTATGAGGAGAAACTTTGGGGTCCCTTTACTAAGCCGCAGTAAAAAGTGGCCTGCGGTAGTGTAGGTGTGTGCATTGGGTGCGTGCCGGGCCAGTTTTTGCCACGTCTGCAAGAAAGAGCTTTCTTTAAAAATGGGACGGCAAAAAGGCCTGTGGTAAAACTGAAACCAGCGCACCCAAAAGCGGCCTGAACCCTTAACACCACCCATTGAACTAGCGGTAAGGGCTCAGGCCTGTGACTGGTCAGCGCGCGCCAAGTGCCGATTACCGCCGGAATTGGCGTGCGTGGGAGGAAATAAATAAATAAATAGTCCAAGTGGTATGGGCATGCACCAAATCTGAAATTACTGCCAGGGTGGTCTTGTAGCCTGGGGGTAATCTCATTTTGGCATATGCCGCACACGCATAGCGCCGAACGCGCCTTTCTAAAAGGGCCCATTGCTGACCTAGACGTGCATACACTGGAGGAAAGGAGAAACAGGAGTGATATGATACAGACATTCAAATATTTGCAAGGAATTCATCTGCAAACAAACCTTTTCCAGAGACAGGAAGGTCGTAGAACCAGAGGGAATGAATTGAGGTTGAAAGGGGGAGGACTCAGGAATAATGTCAGGAAGTATTTTTTCACTGAGAGGGTGGTAGACACATGGAATACCTTCATGGAGGAGGTGGTAGAGATGAAAAGGGTAATGGAATTCAAAAATGCATGGGACAAACACAAAGGAATCCTGATTAGAAGAATTGGATCCAAAGAAGTTTAGCGGAGATTAAGTAGGAAATGTGGTGCTGGGTAGACTTCTACAGTTTGTGCACCCCTGGTTGACTGGTTGGGCACTGGGTGGGATTGCCTGTATACCTGGTGGAGACTTTTAATTTTGTTGGCAAAGTATGCAGCAAAATCATTGCAGTTCAGTTTAGACTGGACAGACAGGTTCTGTTGTGGGGGTTGCAGTAGGCTGTTTACTATACTGAACAGCCGTTTGGTTGAATTAGCAGCCTGTGCAATGCATTGAAAGAAATACTGTTTTTTGGTTGCTAATTAACGTATATACTCGAACACAATCCCACCCGAGTATAAACCGAGTTAAGTTTTCCCCTTAAAAAGGGGGGGAAATTTTTAACTTAAGTATAAACCAGAGGGTTTATATTAAAGTGTCATTTCTCACCCTCACCTACCCCTCCCCCCCACTGCAATCGACATTCTCCACTCTAATATAAAGGGACTTTGTTTCTGTTGTCCAAAACCCGCCCCCCCCCCCCCCGATAACCAACAGTTCCTGCCTCCACCCCAACCTGACTCCAACCCTGATGAACACATTTCTTTACCAACTCTCCCCCTGCAGCAACTGACATCTCCACCCCCCCCCCCCCCCCCCCCGTAGCTCGCTTCTTTGGCAGATGCTGACAAAGTTATGCGCTGGGCTGTTGCAGGGCCTTGAGCACCTACACTCGCTCTGTCTTGCCCTCTCCAAGACTCTCAGAGAGGGCTGGAGCTGGCCGGCCTTGAGTATCAGAGATGCTCCACATCCTGTACCGGTCGGTCCACTGCATAATTTTTACAGGCGTGCTGAAAAATGTATTAGCGTGCACCCGAAACCCGCTCCTACACTACCATATGCCATTTTTCAGTGTGCCTTTGTTAAAGGACCCAAAAATATTTTATGGAACATTCTCTTTTTTTTAGGGCCCCTTTTACCAAGCTGTGGTGTTTTACATGCGTGCCGAGGCCCCCTTTTACCGCAGCTGGTAAACGGGAAGTCTCGCCTTCTTGCAGGAAATGGCCATGCGGCGAGTAAAGCACTTATTGTGCGGCCATTTTGGGGGGGAGCCAAGGGCTCCAACGTTAACCCAGCGGTAACCAGGCAGCGCTTGCCACTGCCTGATTGCTATCGGGTAAACTCCTGCGCTACAAAAACAAATACGTTTTTGTAGCGCCGGAAATGATGGCACACTAGGGGTGGGAAGTACTACAGGGCTGCTGCAGCAGCCTGGTGGTACTTCCTGTATAGCGAGTGGTAAGCCCGCATTGGGTTTACCGCTGCTTAGTAAAAGGAGCCCTTAGTCTTGTCTGAAGAGCTAAAGAACCATCATTTCACCCCATTCATAATTTTTAAAACTCTTTAATTAGCTGTAAACAAGGGAAGATAACAGAGCATCATGTGCAATAACTCCAGCAAGGTGTTGCCCAACAGGCCAAAAGACAGCCAGTACAACCCATACACCAAGGTATTATGCAATATTATAAAACCGCAGATATGGCCCCCAGACATTCTCACACCTCAAGCTAGGCTCCATTTACGATTTTAGAAACTTTGATGTATCCCCTATCAGTTGAGCCTTTCTTCACAAAAGAGGTGTTCTAACCCTTCATCGTTTTTGTTCTCATCCTTAGAACCGTTTCAGAGCGGAGGTGATCAAAACTGGGCACACTGCTCAAGGCAGTGGTGTGCTGGAGCAGGCTCTCACAGGCTCGCAAGAGCCGGTTGTTAAGTTTTTAAGAATTTTGGGAGCCGGTTGTTAAAGTAGGGCCCTCCATGGCTACTTTAACAACTGGCTCCCAAAATGTGGGCTTGGGCCCCCTGCTGAATTCTCTTTTACTTTGCTGGTGGGGATGCTGAGCCCTGCCAGCCAAGTAAATAGACTGCTGCTGCTCCCCACTCTTTGTTTCCAGCTCTGGGCAGCAGGCTGGGACTTCTCGAGCATGCGAGAGACGTTCCAGCATGCTGCTCAGAGCAAGACATTGGGAGTGGTGGCAGTCCATTTATTGGCTGCCAGCAAAGGTATGCCTAGCGTGCCCGCATGAAGGGAGGGAGGAGAGAGAGGCAAGTGTTGCTCCCCCCCCCCCCCCCCCGGCCACCCCTGGCCCTTCCAACTGCAGAGCTGGCTACGTCCGGAGAAAGAGCCTGTTGTTAAAAATTTACCAGCACACCCCTGGCTCAAGGTGTGTCATACCAGGGGACCTATATGAAGATTTTGCTCTCCATCCCCTCTTGAATATTCCCTGCCATTCTACGTGCTTCTACAGCAGCCGTGACATCCTGGGCTGGAAATTTCAACATATTTTTCACAGTGACTCCAAGCCTTTTTTTTTTTGTGTTGGATTGTGACCCATAACTCAGAACCTAATATTTTATACCCGTAGTTGTGATTATATTTCCCTGTGTGCATCACTTTCTACTTGTCCACATTAAATTTCATCTGCCATTTAGATGCCCAGTCTTCTAGTCTGAAAAGATTTATTTGCAATTTCTCAGAATCCTCAGCTGCTTTGACAGCTTTGAATAATTTTGTATCATCTGCAAATTTAATCTCCTTACTCCTTTCTCCAGATCATTTCTGAACGTTGTTAAACAGCACAGGTCCCAGTGCAGACCCTTGGGGCACTTCACTACTGACCCTTTATTATGTGGATAACTGACCGTTTAGTCCTACTGTTTCTTGTCTTATAGTTTATGGTTTATTTGAACTTGCAAGACTGGTCTAGCAGCCAAGGCAGAGCAGAGCGCTGTACGGGCTAAAATATAAAACCAGAAAAGGAAAGGAACACCATTTAATAATACTAAAGTGAGGCACTTGTACAGAGAAGAGGCAGGAGAGACAAATGAGGACAAGGTGGAGGGGGTTAAAAAAAAAAAAAAGGCCACCAGCTGGTGGGTCCCATCAATCGGACCTTTCATAAACCTGCCTAAAGAGCCAGGCTTTCAGGTTGGCTTTAAAATTCTGAAAGGAGGGTTCACTCCGGAAGGAGTGAAGGCGATTGTTTCAGATGTGAGGGGAGAGAGAGAAAAATGCACAGCGCCTGGTTGATTCATAATGTGCAAATCAAACAATTGTTTAGTTTCTATAGGGATCTCACTGGGTAAACATAGGGGCACTTTGACTAAGCCTCATAAGTGTCTATGTGTGCCCAACGGGCACCAAAATGGAGTTACCGCATGGCATTTCGGTAATTTCAGTTTTGGAATGCATCCAATACGTGCGTCCAAAAAATAATTTTTATTTTCAGATGCAGTCCAAGTGGTATTTGACACATATAGATCATTGCCACCCAGTTACCGCGTGAGACTTTACCACTAGGTCAATGGCTGGCGGTAAGGTCTCAGACCCAACATGGATACGCGGGAATTTTCTTTTTGCCACACATACATTTTTGGCAAAAATTAAAAAAAACAGCTTTTTTTACAGGTGCGCTGAAAAATGATTCTGCACGCGGCCAAAACACGCATCTACACTACCGCAGGCCGTTTTTCAGCGCGCCTTTGTAAAATGGCCCCAGAAGGACAAGTTGGTGATCATTGAGGGAACAGAGGACCCTTGCGGGTGAGAAAGGGACAGTGAGACAAGCAGTGGCTAAAGAAGTTAGACACTAGAATGCGGGCACAAAAGCCTCAGATTTTGTTGCTTTGTGATAATTGTGCTGCACACAGTGATGATGTCAGGCTGTCTAACGTCAAGGTGGTCTTCCTGCCACCAAACACTACCTCTCTGATCCAACCTATGGATCAGGGCATAATAGCCAATTTCAAACAACATTATCGGGCTCTTGTGCTACGTCATCTGATGAACGTTATGGATGACCAGACTGTGGCAAGGATAAATGTGCTGTTGAACTGGCTCATAATCTATCACTGTTGGATTCCCTACATATGCAGAAAGAAGCCTGGAATCATGTTACACAGGCAACCATTGTGAACTGATACAAGCGGACAAGCTTTGTTAGGGATGTGGAGAGGGACGAAACAGATGCAGCTGTTGCAAACACGTCAGATGAACAAGCTATTGACATCCCAGCCGGTGTTACTGAAGAGGAGTTTCATCACTACGTAGCTGTTGATTACGATCTACAAACTGCTGATGACAGCACTGATGTCCAGATATGCGCCTACACGCAGGCAACGGCTGATGATGAAACAGATGATGAAATGAGCAGCGAGGCACATGCTGACGAAATTCAACAACCTCCTCCTGTCACTTTCGCAAGAGCACTGGAGAGTCTCAACACCATGCGGGCCTATCTGGAGGCCACCGGATGTCATTGCTATGACAGTTTTTACCGTCTGGCAGACGTAGTCTATGGAACACAGACACAAAAGTGTACAGAGGACTATGACTGATTACTTCAAGTAAGCCTAACGTCAGTTAACGAAGACTGTATAACGTCAGTTAACGGAGACTGTATACTGTATGTATAATAAACAGTACTGTACATATGTTTATCAGATGTCAAGCTTCTTTGGGTCACAACGGTTAAGTGCACGCTCCGGTTAACTGCATGTATTTCTTTCATATATGAACTTGCAGGAGGAAAAAAGCCTCAGCAGTCCCAGGCTATTCACTGTGGAATTCAAACCATATCAAATCCAGTCCCATTGGAGGACCACAGCAGCCTCTGGACTTGGACCAATGATTGGCAAAAACCTCCTGAAAACTTAACACATTTAACACATTTTCAAAAATTTTCAAAATCCTCCCTTATAATAACCTTCTTGCTTCTTGCAGTCAAATCAACAACAACAACAATCATTTCTAAAGCGCTACTAGGGTTACGCAGCGCTGTACAATTCAAACATAGAAGGACAGTCCCTGCTCAAAGAGCTTACAATCTAAAAGACAAGAGAACAAACTAAGGACAAGTGAACAATCTAGAGGACGAGTGAACAGTTAATCTGATAGGGTGGTTAGATTGGGGTATTTTATATTTCTCGAGCGGTTAGGCGCCGAAGGCAGCATTGAAGAGGTGAGTTTTAAGCAGAGATTTGAAGATGGGTAGGGAGGGGGCCTGGCGTATGGGTAAAGGAAGATTATTCCAAAATTTGCATGCTCATCCATATATGCTTATCAATATCTGGTCATATGATTTAACCGCACTTAGCTTTAGGAGTGCTCCATCTTGAACCCGATACTAACGGGGTCCCGTTTCACCAATACTGGTTTCTTCAGGTAAAACTGGGGTCGTGGTGTGTCGTCCTCTTCTGATTGATTCAGCTGTGGTCCTCCTATGACTGTGGACTTGATATGGTTTGAATTCCACAGTGAATATAGCCTGTGACTGCCTGAGGCTTTTTCCCTTCTGCAAGTTCATATATGAGTGTCTAGAAAAAAAATTAATGTTGTCAGTGTTATATTGAAAGAGTTTATTTTTAGATTTGTTATTTTGCAAAGGTGTTCTACAATTTTTTGATTGTATACATTATTTATAAATAATAGTTCTTTTTGTATGACGTAAGCAATATACATTCGTCTTTCTCAATATAGGTGTCTGTTTTACTAGTATTTTGTAAACAGATGCATGACATTTGTATTTCACAGCGACCTATTCTTATCCTATATAATAATTCTCACCTCCAACAGGATTCCAACAGGATGTGCTTGGGACCGTGCCTGCCGGAAGTGGTCTGCTAGGCAGGCATGCACTGACATCAGTGACAGACAATTTGGCAAAGCAAAACAATCTGAGTGCTGGCCATTAGGACACAGGGTTGATAGGAGAGTTTTAAAAGACTGAAGGAACCAAAAGTGTTAAATGGGGGGAGGGGGGAGTTCTGAAGACTGAAAAACATGAACATTTGGGAAAGGAAAACAATCTGAGTGCTGGCCATTAGGACACAGGATAGATAGGAGAGTTTTAAAAGACTGAAGGAAACGAAAGTGTTAAACTGGAGAAGGGGGGGGGGGGGAGTTGTGAATGACTGAAAGACATGCAAATTTGGGACAGGAAAACAATCTCAATGCTGGCCATTAGCACACAGGGTACATAGGAGAGTTTTAAAAGACTGAAGGAACCAAAAGTGTTCGGGGGGGGGGGGGGTGGGGGGGGGGGGGGGGGGGGCAAGTTCTGAATGAATGAAAGAAATGAAAATTTACGAGACGAACACAATCTGAATGCCGGGCATTTGTACACAGGGTAGATAGGACACTTTTTTTAAAAAATGAAGGACGTGAAAGTATTACATCTTGGGGGAGGGGTGAGGAGGAAAGTGGTGGGGTATCCGGATACTGGGCATTAGGGCCACAGGGGTACATAGACTTTTGAAAACCTTAAGGAACCCAAAGTGTGGGAAGGAGCAGGAAAAGGAGGGGAGGGAACAGGGTGAGGGGCATTAGGAACAGGGGAGGGGGCCCTGTCACACACTCTCATTCTCACACACACACTGTCACACAAGACAGTCTCACTCTGTCACACACCCGCACATTCACTCTGACTCTCTCTCTTAAACATACACACTCCCAGGAAAACCTTACTAGCGCCCGTTTCATTCATTCCAGAAACGGGCCTTTTTTTACTAGTAATACATATTTCTCTTAATAGGAATGCATTGTTCATTTATTCAGACCAGCTGTTGCACTTTTTATTTTCTCTTATTTTACCATTTTTAATTTTGCCCTACACATGTGCATTATCCTTTTTGTTTTACTTTCCAGCGTGATTCCTCTCCTTTTGTTTCAGATGCATGTGCAGCGTCCCTCTTTCTTTTTGGCACGCTTGTTTTCTTATATCATCGCATTTCTTTCATGGCTCCGTTTCTCGTTTTGGCAGCACTGTATCTTTCACTTGCTCGCTTGGCTGTTTTGGCATCACGAAATTGTGTCTTTTTCAAGGTATGTTTACATATGCTTTTTGTTGACATTATTTAAACACCTGGTTTGAGGGGTCCTTTTACTAAGGTGTGCTGAAAAATGGCCTGCGGTAATGTAGGCGCGAGTTTTGGGCGCACACAGAATCATTTTTCAGCGCACCTGTAAAAAAAGGCCTTTTTAAAAATTTTTGCTGAAAATGTACATGTGGCAAAGTGAAAACTGCCGCGCATCCATTTTGGGTCTGAGACCTTACCGCCAGCCACTGACCTAGCGGTAAAGTCTCACGCGGTAACCGGACGGTAATGACCTACGTGCGCTAAATGCCACTTGATTCGCTTCTGATATGCGTAGCAAAAAATAAAAATCATTTTTCGGCCGCACGTATTGGCCACGCGTCAAAAATGAAATAAATGCAAGAGCCACGTGGTAGCCGTGCGGTAGCTCCATTTTGACATGTGTTGCGTGCGCGTAGACGCTTACACGGCTTAGTACAAGGGCCCCTGAGTTAGTTCATATACATATTTAATGCACAGTATCGCACATCGTTAGGTATCACTGCACCTTGTCACGTTACCTTTTCCGATATACGTCCCAGTCTTCCATGCACTTTAACACTTAGGGGCCCATTTACTAAGCTGCGCAAGCATCTATGCACACCCAATGCATGCCAAAATGGAGCTATCACACGGCTACCGTGTGGCTCTTGCAGTAATTCTATTTTTGGTGCGCGTCCAAAACGCGCGGGCCGAAATTTTTTTTTATTTTCTGCCATGTGTATTGGACATGCACCAAGTGGCATTTGAAGCATGTAGGTCATTACTGCCCGGTTACCTCGTGAGACTTTACCGCTGGGTTAATGGCTGGCGGTAAGGTTTCAGACCCAAAATGGACGTAAGGGAATTTTCATTTTGCCGTACGTCCATTTTTGGCAAAAATTTTTAAAAGGCCTTTTTTACAGGTGGACTGAAAAAAAAATGATTTTGCATGCGCCCAAAACTCGTGCCTACACTACCGCAGGCCATTTTTCAGCGCACCTTAATAAAAAGACCCCTTAGAGCCCTGTTGACTAAGCCATGCAATAGGCGTGCTAGCATTTTAGCGCACACTAAAAATTAGCACACGCTAGAGACACCCATAGAAATATATGCAGTGGTGTGCCGGAGCAGGCTCTCACAGGCTCGCAAGAGCCGGTTGTTAAGTTTTTAAGAATTTTGGGAGCCGGTTGTTAAAGTAGGGCCCTCCATGGCTACTTTAACAACTGGCTCCCAAAATGTGGGCTTGGGCCCCCTGCTGAATTCTCTTTTACTTTGCTGGTGAGGATGCTGAGCCCTGCCAGCCAAGTAAATAGACTGCTGCTGCTCCCCGCTCCTTGTTTCCAGCTCTGGGCAGCAGGCTGGGACTTCTCTCATATGCTGGAGAAGTTCCAGCATGCTGCTCAGAGCAAGACGTTGTGAGTGGTGGCAGTCCATTTATTGGCTGCCAGCAAAGGTATGCCTAGCGTGCCCGCACGAAGGGAAGGAGGAGAGAGAGGCAAGTGTTGCTCCCCCCTCCCCCCCAGCCATCCCTGGCCCTTCCTACTGCAGAGCTGGCTACGTCCAGAGAAAGAGCCTGTTGTTAAAAATTTACCAGCACACCCCTGAATATATGGGTGTCTCTAGCGTTTAGCGCACGCTAAAAATGGTAGTTCACCTTAAACGGCCCTTAGCATTTTTCATTCACCAATGTTTCTGCTCTTTCAAGTATGTCACTTTACTTTTGTACTCTTATTCACTGTTTTTGACACATTTTTGGTCTATATTTCTCTTTTTTTGTCACTTTGAGCTTTCTTTTTATGTACTTTTGTCTCCATCTCCTTTTGATTTAAGATTCCTTTCATATGCGCTGTTTAGCTACTTGTTTCTTTCTCACCGTGTTTTTTTTCTTTGACAGATTTTTTTTTTATTTCTTGTTCAGGACATAGCACTACTGATTTTTTTTTGAGTATTGGGAATTATGACACTATTAGGGGCATTTTCGAAAGAGAAGGGCGCCCATCTTCTGACACAAATCAGGAGATGGGCGTCCTTCTCTCAGGGTCGCCCAAATCGGCATAATCGAAAGCCGATTTTGGCCGCCCTCAACTGCTTCCTGTCGTGGGGACGACCAAAGTTCACGTAGGTGTGCTGGCACCGTAGCGAAGGCGGGACTGGGGCGTGATTAAGAGATGGGCGTCCTCAGCTGATAATGGAAAAAAGAAGGGCGTCCCTGACGAGCATTTGGTCGACTTTACTTGGTCCACTGTTTTTACAACCAAGTCTCAAAAAGGTGCCCAAACTGACCAGATGACCACCGGAGGGAATTGGGGATGACCTCCCCTTATTCCCCCAGTGGTCACCAACCCCCTCCCACCCTAAAAAAAAAAAATTAAAAATGTTTTTTGCCAGCCTCTATGCCAGCCTCAAATGTCATACCCACCTCCCTGGCAGCAGTATGCAGGTCACTGGAGCAGTTATTAGGGGGTGCAGTGGACTTCAGGCAGGTGGACCCAGGCCCATCCCCCCCTTCCTGTTACACTTGTGCTGGTAAATATGAGCCCTTCAAAACCCACCTGAAACCCACTGTACCCACATGTATGTGCCCCCCTTCACCCCTTAGGGCTATGGTAGTGGTGTACAGTTGTGGGGAGTGGGTTTTGGGGGGCTCAGCACCGAAGGTAAGGGAGCTATGCACCTGGGAGCAATTTGTGAAGTCCACTGCAGTGCCCCCTAGGGTGCCCAGTTGGTGTCCTGGTATGTGAGGGGGACCAGTGCACTACGAATGCTGGCTCATCCCACGACCAAATTAGTTGGATTTGGTCGTTTTTGAGATGGGTGTCCTCGGTTTCCATTATCGCCGAAAACTGGGGACGACCATCTCTAAGGTCAATCATCTCAACATTTAGGTCAACCATCTCTAAGGTCGACCTACATGTTGAGATTTGGGCGTCCCCGACCGTATTATCGAAACGAAGGATGGACGCCCATCTTGTTTCAATAATACGGGTTTCCCTGCCCCTTCCCTGGGACGACGTTAGAGATGGGTGCCCTTAGAGATGGTCGTCCCCGTTCGATTATGCCCCATCCACGGGGTTCATTTTCGAAAGAGAAAAACATCTAACAGGTACCATATAACAGCATTTGGATGTCTTTCTCACAAAAACATCCAAATCGGTATTTTCCGAGGTTTTCTATGCTGTCATTCTACAGTTCATCCAAATCTCAAGGGGGGCATTGTTGGGGGCATGTTAAGGCTGGGATATGGACGTTCCTAAGACTTGGACATTTTTCAGCCACAATAGAACAAAACAAAACGTTTCAAGACTAAAACTAAGACGTTTTGAGCTAGACCTGTTTTTATAACGAATAAGGCACAAAAGGGTACCATAAATGGCCAGACCACTGGAGGGAATCAGGGATGACCTCCCACCCCCCCCAAAAAAGTGATTAAAACATTACTTACCAGCCTCTAATGTTATAGTCAAGTCTATTAGAGCAGCATGCAGGTCCCTGGAGGAGTCTAGTGGTGGGTACAGAGCAGCGGACCCAGGCCCATAACTCTCCCTACCTGTTACACTTGTGGTGAAAACTGTGAGCCTTCCAAAACTCACCAGAAACCCACTGTATCCACATATAGGTGCCCCCTTCACACATAAGGTCTATTGTTGTGGTGTGCAGTTGGAGGTAGTGGGTTTTGGGGGGGGGGGCAATGGTGAGATGTTTTTCTGGAAGCATTTATGTGAAGTCCACTGCAGTGCTCCATACGGTGCCTCACTGCTCTGCTGGGATGTCTGGGGGACCAGTGTAGTAAAAATGCTGACCCCCTCCTACATCCCAATGGCTTGATTTTCTCTGTTTTTCATTTGGACAGTTTTTTTTTTCAAAAAATGCTCCCCTCCCCCCCCCCCCCCCCCCCCCAAAAATGTACAAAGCACAAAACCTTGTTTGAAATGGTATTTTCTAAAAAAAAACAAAAAAAAGATACTTTTTTCTTTTTTCAAAAATGACCTTCTTTTCTATTCAGATTTTGGATGTTTTGTGCAGAACGTCCAACGTCGGACTTAGATATTATATTGAAAATGCCAGTCTATCCTGCTTATAATCGAAAGAGAAAAACGCCTATATTGTGACCCAAATCGGGAGATAGACGTTTATCTCCCAAAAACGAATAAAGCGGTATAATCAAAAGCCGAATTTGGACATTTTCAACTGCACTCTGTCGCGGAAGCGTACAACGTTGATGGGGGCGTGTCAAAGGCGTGGTGAAGGCGGAACTGGGGCGTGGTTATCTGCCGATCAGAGATGGGCGCCTTTCGCCGATAATGGAAAAAAAATATGCGTTTTTAGCGAGAATTTAGGGCACTTTTCCTGGACCCTGTTTTTCCACGAATAAGGCCCCAAAAAGTGCCCTAAATGACCAGATGACCACTGGAGGGAATCGGGGATGACCTCCCCTGACTCCCCCAGTGGTCACGAACCCCCTCCCACCACAAAATATGCTGTTTCACAACTTTTTATTTTCACCCTCAAATGTCATACCCACCTCCCTGGCAGCAGTATGCAGGTCCCTGGAGCAGTTGTTAGGGGGTGCAGTGGACTTCAGGCAGGTGGACCCAGGCCCATCCCCCCCCTACCTGTTACAATTGTGCTGCTTAATGCTTAGTCGTCCAACCCCCCCCAAACCCACTGTACCCACATGTAGGTGCCCCCCTTCACCCCTTAGGGCTATAGTAATGGTGTAGACTTGTGGGCAGTGGGTTTTGAGGGGGATTTGGGGGGCTCAACACACAAGGGAAGGGTGCTATGCACCTGGGAGCTCTTTTACCTTTTTTTTTTGTTTTTGTAAAAGTGCCCCCTAGGGTGCCCGGTTGGTGTCCTGGCATGTGAGGGGGACCAGTGCACTACGAATCCTGGCCCCTCCCACGAATAAATGTCTTGGAGTTATTCGTTTTTGAGCTGGGCGTTTTCGGTTTCCATTATCGCTGAAAAACAAAAACGCCCAGCTCAAAAAAAGATAAACGTCCATGTTTTTTCGAAAATACGATTCGGTCCGCCCCTTCACGGACCCGTTCTCGGAGATAAACGCCCATGGAGATAGGCGTTTCTGTTCGATTATGCCCCTCTAAGTCTTCTTTCGGTGTCTGGAAATATTGAATAGTCATGGATTTTAATATACATATCTAACCTTTCTCTCATAGACTGCAATCATTCCTTTGTCTTTTTATACATTGCATTGCTATCGGACAAACCCATTGTATTTCATAAGGTCAGTTATTTTTATGTTTTTATTTTCTTTACTTGTTTGGAAGTTCTGTCCTTTGCAGTTTTTCCTGGTCTTTTATCCTTCTTTTATTATATTTAGTTTTGTATATTTAGTTTTCTTATTTGTAGACAACAGAGGCAGGCACTTAGCCGAAATACTGTGCCGTGTCGAGTCATAGTAACATAACTTGGAGGGGCATAATCGAACAGAAACGCCTATCTCCATGGGCGTTTATCTCCGAGTTCGGGTCCGTGAAGGGGCGGACCGAACCGTATTTTCGAAAAAAATAGACGTCCATGTTTTATTCGACAATTTGTGAGCTGGGCGTTTTTGTTTTTCAGTGATAATGGAAAATGAAAGCGCCCGGCTCAAAAATGAATAAATCCAAGGCATTTGTTCGTGGGAGGGGCCAGGAGTCGTAGTGCACTGGTCCCCCTCACATGCCACGACACCAACCGGGCACCCTAGGGGGCACTTTTACAAAAAAAAAAAAAAAAAAAAGGTAAAAGAGCTCCCAGGTGCATAGCACCCTTCCCTTGTGTGTTGAGCCCCCCAAATCCCCCTGCCCACAAGTCTACACCATTACTATAGCCCTAAGGGGTGAAGGGGGGCACCTACATGTGGGTACAGTGGGTTTGGGGGGGGGTTGGACGACTAAGCATTAAGCAGCACAATTGTAACAGGTGGGGGGGGGGGATGGGACTGGGTCCACCTGCCTGAAGTCCACTGCACCCCCTAATAACTGCTCCAGTGACCTGCATACTGCTGCCAGGGAGCTGGGTATGACATTTGAGGGTGAAAATAAAAAGTTGTGAAACATCATTTTTTTGTGGTGGGAGGGGGTTAGTGACCACTGGGGGATTCAGAGGAGGTCATCCCCGATTCCCTCCAGTGGTCATCTGGTCATTTAGGGCACTTTTTGGGGCCTTATTCGTGAAAAAACAGGGTCCAGGAAAAGTGTCCTAAATTCTAGCTAAAAACGCATACTTTTTCCCATTATCGGTGAAATGCGCCCATGTTTGTTCGGCAGATAACCACGCCCCAGTTCCGCCTTCACCACACCTCTGACACGCCCCCATCAACTTTGTCCGCATCCGCGACGGAGTGCAGTTGAAAACGTCCAAAAATCGGCTTTCGATTATACCGCTTTATTCGTTTTTGTGAGATAAACGTCCATCTCCCGATTTAGGTCGGAACTTGGGCGTTTTTCTCGTTCGATTATAAGCAGGATAGTAACATAGTAGATGACGGCAGAAAAAGACCTGCACGGTCCATCCAGTCTGCCCAACAAGATAACTCATATTTGCTGCTTTTTGTGTATACCCTACTTTGATTTGTACCTGTGCTCTTCAGGGCACAGACCGCATAAGTCTGCCCCGCACTATCCCCGCCTCCCAACCACCAGCCCCACCTCCCAACTACCGGCTCTGGCACAGGCACAGACCGTATAAGTCTGCCCAGCACTATCTTCACCTCCCCAGCCCTGCCTCCCAACCCCGGCTCTGGCACAGACCGTACAAGTCTATCCAGCACTATCCCCGCCTCCCAACCACCAGTCCCGCTTCCCACCACCGGCTCTGGCACAGACCGTATAAGTCTGCCCAGCCCTATCCCCGCCTCCCAACCTCCATCCCCGCCTCTCGATCTTGACTAAGCTCCTGAGTCCTTTTCTGAAGAATCTTTTAATGGAATAAATACATTTTTTTTTTACATCATTTCCCCGTTTTCTTTGAAGGGTTGTGTTGGCTATTATTTATTTATCTATTGCATTGATACCCCGTGCTTTTCTGCTCATCGCAGGCTCAATGCAGCTTACATAGTAACAAGAGAATACAATCTGTAGTATCAGAATCAACAAAGGAGGTCTGTGGTAGGACAAATGAACAAGGGTAAATGGGATAAAAGAGGTATGAGAGAAAGGATAAGGGATAGGTAAGGAGGTGGAGCGATAAAGAAGAAGTTGGGGAAGAGCATGAAGGGTAAGACGGTTGGTAGTAAATATTTTCTGAGTCATTGTTGTTATTGATTAGTTGAACTGGTAAATAGATGGGTTGCATATGTTTGCTTATGGTAGGTCAAGTCATTTGGGTAAACCTGTTTGAACAGATGGGTTTTCAATAGTTTCCTAAAGGGAAGATATTCACTAATTGACCGAATGTATCTGGGCAGAGCATTCCAGAGTTGGGATCCCAGGTAGGGGAAGTTAGATGCATGGTAGGCTACACTACTTCTCCGGCGGACTTTTTGCCTGAAATGTTTCCCGTTCCTCCAACTTCTATGGAGGCAGAACCAACATAAATTTGCAAGTGTAGCTGCTTTTACTCTCAGGATTATAGACCACTTTGCCTGCTGCTTTTTCTGTCATCTTTATATATTTCACAGTGCAACAAGAACACACATTTCTGTTTCTGGGTTTCTCCAGTACTGAATTGCATGCAGAGTCTGGCTTCCTGGGGCATCCAGTTCAGTGTTTGGCTGCATCTTTCTATTGCTACTCTACGGACGCATCTGTCTGCATTTTGCTTATGGGTCTGAGCTTCTATGGAGGCAGAACCAACATAAATTTGCAAGTGTAGCTGCTTTTACTCTCAGGCTTATAGAGCACTTTGCCTGCTCATTCTTTCAGGAGTAGCTGATTTTTCTCTGTCATCTTTAGGAAAGTATCTTTCCATATTTCACAGTGCAACAAGAACACACATTTCTGTTTCTGGTTTTCTCCAGTACTGAATTGCATGCAGAGTCTGGCTTCCTGGGGCATCCAGTTCAGTGTTTGGCTGCATCTTTACTCTACGGACGCTTCTGTATTTGACGAGCATCTGTCTGCATTTTGCTGGAGTGCAGTTTCTGTGCAGGGGCTCTGTAGTGCTTCAGTTGAATCTGTATTCGCATCCTAATATCTTGCAATCCTTTGGGCTGCTGTTAACGTAAATCCTGTGAGTTGGGACTGCTCTGAAGCTGTGCTGACGGTGGTTTTGCTGCTCTTTCTTGCTTACTGCACAGATCACCTGGTAGTGAAGTTCCCCAGTTCCCCTCCTCTTTGCTCTGTGCTGGCTCCTCCCCTCCTTCCTTGTTCCCTGCACGTTAGCAGAGGGGAGGAGCCTGAGCTTCAGGCATTGGCCAATAGAATCTGGCCCAAGCCCCAGGAGCCTCTGCCTAGCAACGCCCCTGCCAGACTGATTAAACGGGGATATTCTCTGTACCTTGGTAATTTCAGAACAAGTCGGTTCTCCTTTTTTTTTTTTCTTTCTTTCTTCTCCCTCCCTCCTAAGCTGCTGCTCTTCCAAAAGATTTGCCGTCTCAGGGGGAATAAAATCCTCATCCCATGCAGTGCGGATCTGGCTGGGAATCAAAGAGCTGTGTCTCAGGCAGGTGGCTGCAGACTGAAGGATTGTGCATCGCTTCTGGCTGGGGGGAACCTCCTCGGAATAAGGTGCTTTATAAATCCAGGGTTTCTTCTTTTAAAGCTGTGAGGATGGTCTGCTTTCATCATACCGTGCATTTCTTCAGCCTGCTGTAAAAAAAGGGAAAAAAAAAACTTTCTCTTTTCGATTATTTGCACAATGGATTAAGTTAAATTCTTTGCACCTGCTCTTGGATTGTGCACCAGACTAGAAGGCTTTGGAAGGAACTGCCATCCAAGTTTACCTTCTTCCTTACCTGAAGGGGAGGACAGAGCATGTGGAGTCTACAGTAGACCTGGAATCTCCTGGGAACGCTCAGGGGTGTGAAGGTGGGGAGCACATGCTACTTTTCTGACCCTAAACCTCCTTTCCCCCACATTCTGATTGGTTTCTCTTTTCTCTCCTGGTCTTGCAATTTGGCTAGTCACAAGCGAGGGGGTGAGGCCATGTGCCACCGTGTTTGGTAGACCAAGGTACTGGCCAAACTCCTTGCCTTCATCTCTGAGGGGGATAACCACCCAACACCCACCCCTGGCCCCTCTTACTCTCCAGGAGGAACTGCCTGAGTCCACACCCTACGTCCTTTCTTTGCCAGAGGGACCAAGTCCACACCCACCTGTGCTTTCCTGTTGTCCATCCCTATACCTGATCCTCTATCTGCTGGGCAGCATCTTCAGGCCAAGCTCCAAGAGGATTTCCCATGACCAATGCTACTACCCCACAGAGGTGCTGCCACAACAAAACCTCAGGAGTCCTGATCCTCATGCCTTGCAGCTGTTTTGGATTTGATGGTTGTTGTTGGGGTTTTTTTTTTTCGTTTATTGTGTTTGCTGGCTTCTATCACTACTCCTTGACTCTGACTGTCTTCAGCTACACTGGTTTCTCTGATTGAGGTGGATCTGATGCTTCTGACATTATTGATCCTGTTCTCTGGCTCTGTGGACTCCATTCTCTGGGACGTTAGTGGCCTTGGAATGATGTTGCGTGGCCCTGGACCTACCCTGTTTTGCTGCCTTCTCACGGTCCTCTCAGCTGGCGGTAAGTGCCCCATGGGGCTGATTTTCCACATACATTTGTGTACAGCGTTTATAGCACAATGGAATTGGCTTGTCGGTTCACACACTGCAGTGATTTATCCTGTAAAATGGGGAAGCACAGGCTGGGTGGATCTGGGCAACGTGCTCCTCTGGTTGATAAGTTCCATTTTGGCTGCTGTGTGCGTTATTCCCCAAGTTGTGTAAAATCTCTTCTGCATATTTGAATGGGGAGCGATGAATGCAAAACACCTAAAATATAAAAAGAACCTAAATGTACCAGGTATCAATATGGACCTTGCAATAGTATGCAAAGTGCATGCAATGATAACACGTATGGGAAAGGGTTAATGCAAGTCTGAACGTGATATACTACAGATGTAGGCTCTTCTCTCTTTTTTTTTTTTTTTGTGCAATAGCTTGAGCTGGATAAAGAGTTAATACGTTTGGGAGAAAGATTTAATGTCATGCAAAATCAAATTCATGCCAAGATGCGGGACCGACTGCCAAGAGGAAGAATTTCAGTAACACACAGTTGCTGTCATTACTGTAAATATAAATTGTATAAGCAGTGAAATGAATGACTGTAATTAACTGAGTGTACATGGTGCAAGTTGGAATCCAAACAGTTTGTGGAGTTGGACACTTCTGAGCAGAGCTGTTCGGTCTAGTGAGGACGGTGTCAGTTGTCCATTGGTAGAGCTGTGTGGTGCTTCTTTCATTTACTGCATTCTCTAGATCTGACTTACTTTCTCAGTGTATGTTATTCACTTTTCAATTTTTTTTTGTTTCTTGGACCCGTTAAACACCAGTGTGCATTCAAGTGCAGACAAGCCACCACATCATGTCTCGTTGAAAATCTAAACTATCCCGGTGTATGTATTCAGGAGCATAATGCAATGACAGATTGAGCTGCCGAGCTTCACGGTGGATTTCTGCCAGAAAGACAGGAAGAAAAGATGCAAAGAAAGAAAAACCGGGCAGAGTTTCTGTCGTTTTACTAGAACTGGAAAAAAAGATGAAAGCCCCAATCTGCTGTTATTTCGTTGTTTTCGTGAAAGTGGCAAATACGTTTAAAGGCACAGAGGTGCCCAAACCCGGTGCTGGAGGCACCCCAACCAGTCAGGCTTTCAGGATACCCACGATGAATATTCATGAGAGATTTGCATGCAGTGGAGGTAGGGCATGCAAATCTCTCTCATGAATATTCAGTGCGGATATCCTGAAACCCTGACTGACTGGGGGTGCCTGCAGGAAAAGGTTTGGGGACCACTGGTAGTGACTTACGGAAGCACTGGCCCAGACCACATGCACTAAGCATGTTTCCCAATGAGATAAAGTCTTCGTACATCTGTATTTGTCCTGGAATCAGGGTTGCATTGCTCTCTCCAACTTGATTTTTTTTTTTTCTGTGTGCTTGAATCCCCTCTCCCTACTTCTGCAGCTTCTGAAAGATGTAGCTCTGTTTTCATGAGCAGCATCCAAATCACCACCTTAACCCTGTAATTTATTGAAGCAGTTTGCCTGACATGCTGTGTAATCATTTGGTGTCCTTTGCCCAGGAAGACAGCCGGCCTAGCCAGGCTGCACCGTGCAATCTGTTGAATCACCTTCCAAAAGGAATTGACCAGGACTTTTTGCTTTTGAAAAGAAATTCTGATGTATAGAAATTGTGTTTCTTACGCCAGGAGCTGATAATGTGCTGTGGCCAGATGCGGCTGCTGGAAACTGGGTGTGTTAGTTTGATTGAGTTTCTTGCACCTAGGCATTAGCCTTTACAGTTTTTACATATAATTACGGTGCTTCCTTTGTACCGAATACCATTTTAGAATGAAAGGCGGGTGGGAGAGGTTTTCAGTCCTTGTATCTCGGCTAACCCTCGGTTTCATACCTCTTGCCACCTCTGTCTGAAAGCAGGAAAGGATTCAGTACGTTCAGTGAGAGGGATTTGCCTGTTCCAGATTGAGATTCCTTTTCAGGAGGAGAGAAGAAAGGAGCAGTTAATAAATGTTGTTGAGGGATAACGCACCTGGAGCAACATTTGTAAGTGTTTAGCTGAAGCAGTTTCAGGTGTTGTTTGACCCAGTGAGCAGATAAGGGCCCAATGAACAGAGTGTGAGATTGGCCAAACTATTAAGGCATTCACGCCAAAGAAACTCTTCTTTTGGAAATGTAGACATCTTCCAGGCATGTTTAGGTCTGTCTTTCACTTCACCTTCTACAGATTAAAATTGTATTTCCATTTTCACAGCTGTACTCTGGTGGGTGGCTAATGTTTTTTTTCAGGAGCAACATTGTTTTCCTAGAGGTGATTGATGACCGCTTCCAGCAGCTTGAATGAATATGGGGGATGGGCAGTATTTTAAGAGCTACATTTTATTTTTAGGTGATTCGCGTTTCGTAAGATACAGAATCTGGAAATACCTTAATCCTATCATCCAGAACAAAGGGCAGTGTTGTGCTGGAATAAATGAGTAGTTTATGGTTTGTTTAAATTATTATTACCGCATCTACCAAACACGTGGGTAAGGATAGGATAGAGAAGAGGAGGTTATCGAGTTGGTTTAGGTCAGTGAAGACTTTTGAGTGTCCTGATGTGCTGAGAATTTTTTTTCTCTAGGTACTAAATGGGGAAACTCCCTCGGGCACAGTATATGGAACGTGTGCTTGGGGTGTGGGGAGGGGGGGGTCTTGCTGCGTCTGACTAAGTGGAACTCGTGTTTCAGCCATTGTTCTGTGGCTTTCTTCAGCATGCACTTGGCTAGCGGATGCCCCTGCCAAAGTGGATAGAAGGAAAATGTTTGTATCAGACAAATTCTGAAATGCGGAGGTCTCACAAGCTGTGCCAGGGTTATAGTATATAGGCAAAAAGGATAGGCTGACATACATGTTTTGTTCTAGGGTTTTCTCTTGTTTTCTCTTTTTATTTTTGTTTTGTTTCACTTTAAGCTGAATTTTTAAAACCAAATGAAAAAAACTAAAATGTTGGGTCTGACGATCTACTGCAAAAACAAAGCACAGTACCTCCTGGGCCCTCTCTCTAGCTCTACCCCGTCCACTGCTCATGAAGACACTGCGTGAGGCAAGAGTGATGGCAGAGGAACATGGCTGCTTTTTTGGAAAGGTTGTGTTGTGCTCAGTGGAAAAGGTAGAAATAACTAGCAGGGATAATCACAAAGGAATCCTGTTTAGAAGGAATGGATCCACGGAATCTTAGTGGAGATCGGGTGGCGACGCTGGTAATTGGGAAGCGAAACTAGTGCTGGGCAGACTTCTATGCCCTGATTGTGACTTAATAGATATGAATGGGCTGGAGTGTAAATTTTAAGGGGCTTCAATGTTAGCTTCAGAACGTACGGTTTGTGCCCCGAGAATGGCAAGGACAAATCAAAATCAAACTTGGGTATACATATAAAGCATATCATGTAAAATGAGTTTTCTTGGGCAGACTGGATGGACCGTACAGGTCTTTATATGCCATCATTTACTATGTTACTATGGGGCCCTTTTACTAAGCCGCGTAGGTGCCTACGAGCATCTAACGCACACCAAATTGGAGTTACCGCCCGGTTACCGTGTGGCCCTTGCGTTAATTTCAATTTTGTCACGGGTCCGCTATGCGCGTCTGAAAACTATTTTTAATTTTCTGTTGCGCGTAGACCGTTACCACCCGGTTACCGTGTGAGACCTTACCACTAGGTAAGGTCTCAGACCCAAAATGGATGCACGACAATTTTTATTTTGCCGCACATCCATTTTCGGCAAAAAAGGGCATTTTTTTGTAGGTGCGCTAAAAAATAATTCTGTGTGTGCGCAAAACACACGTCTACACTACTGCAGGCCATTTTTCAGCACCTATATGAATCTGGGTGCTGCTAATTAACGTGACAGTGAACACAGAGACTAACAAGTATATAAAGTCAACTTTATGGGTTGTTATAGTACAGAGATGTTAGCCAGGAAACATCCAATGAACGTCACTGTTGGCAGAGAAGTAGGAAAACCGGGCAAACTGAAACGTCAGAACCGGAAGTAAAAAGTCCTAGAGATTGTCCGTGATCTGGATCCACTGGGTCATAAGACTGTGGAGAAGTAGATCGTATAACTGTGGGTTGATTTGAGCTTCCTGCACTAGCTCCCAACAACTCTATGAATGTCTGAACGGCATCACTTGGTTTGAAATTTTCATTCTGTCATCTTTTCTCTGTTCCCATTTTCTTCATAGTGTATTCTGACTTATTTTGATATTTTATCTATTATATTACCATAGTTTTGTATTCTATGATATCAAGTATGCTGTCAGTAGTATGTAAATACTTTGAAATGCACTGAGTGATGAGTGATGTTAAGTGTTGCATAACAAAAAATAAACAAAACAAAACAGAGTAATCAGACATTTATAGTACAGGTTGGTTTATTGGAAAAAATTTCTATACCACTCATATGGACAACTATTCAAAGCAGTTCATAGCCAATTAAAACCTGAATACCCTATCGCTGTGCGCAGTTGACTTAAAGCATCGAAGGAACAGTTTTGTTGGAAGGAAGACATTGCTGTTCTCTCCTGCAAAAGTTAGGCGTAGTGTATAGAATATACTCCTGCGTCGTTCTTGTAACTAAAGTTTAGGCGCACCCATTTAGGCCACCTAAAACCAGGCCTAAATTGCTGCGCCTAAGTTAGCTGTGGATCGGGTGTATTCAGGGCCAGCGGAACACGGTAAGCGTGGTAAACATGGCAGGGGGGTGCTGACCTGTGGAGGGTTCCACAAGCCATGCTTACCGCCGCCCGGGGGGCTCACCTGCAGGCAGCTCTCGGATCCCACCTGCCCGCCTTTAGCTCCACGATTGCCCTCCTTTCATTCCTGTCGCCCTGGGGGGGGGGGGGGGGTTTAAATCTTTTACCTCGATTGCAGTGGTGGCAGTGAAGGCAGCAGGCTTGTCTCTAGCCTTCCCTTCCCTCTCAATGTCCCGCCTTCTTCTGAGGTCATTTCCTCTTTCCGCAAGAGCGGGACCCGGAAGGGAAGGCTAGAGACGAGCCTGCTGCCTTCACTGCTGCCATTGTGACCAAGGTAGAATAAAATATTTAAACCCCACAGGGTGGCAGGAACAAAAAGGGGGATGCTGGGTGAGAAGAGGGTAGGCAGGTGGGGTTGGAACGATTCACTGGACATGGATGGGAGGGGAGGACAGGGGGCAAAGGAAAATCACTGGACATGGAGGGGAGAGAGAGAGGAGAAATCTCTGGATATCGATGGGAGGGGAGGGCAGAGGAGAATCGCTGGACATGGATGGGAGGTGATGATAGGGGCAAAGGAGAATTGCTGGACATGGATGGGAGGGGAGGGCAGGGGAGAGGAGAAATTGCTGGACATGGAGGGGAGAGAGGAGAATTCCTGGGCATGGATGGATGGAGGGGGGCAGGGGAGAGAGGAGAATTGCTTGATATCGATGGTTAGGTGGACATGGAGGGGAAGGCAGGGGAGAGAGGAGAATTGCTGGGTATGGATGGATGGAGGGAGGCAGGGAAGAGAGGAGAATTGCTTGATATGGATGGATGGAGGAGAGGGCAGGGGAGAGGAGAGTTGCTGGATATGGATGGGTAGATGGATGGAGGGAAGGGCAGGGGAGAGGAGAGTTGCTGGACATGGGTGGATTGAGGGGAGGGCAGGGGAGAGAGGACTGAGTTGCTGGACATGGATGGATGGACGGGAGGGCAGGGGAGAGAGGAGAGTTGCTGGACATGGATGGATAGACGGGAGGGCAGGGGAGAGAGGAGAGTTGCTGGACATGGATGGATGGATGGGAGGGCAGGGGAGAGAGAAGAGTTGCTGGACATGAATGGAGGGAGAGGGCAGGAGAAATTCTGAGCATGGATGGGGAGAGAAGACAGGAAGGAGATGCACATGGAGCAGAGGGGAGAGAGGAGAAATGCTGGACATGGATGGAGTGGAGGACAGAGAAGAGAGGAGAAATGTTGGACAAGGATGGAGGGAAGGAAAGACAGGAAGGAGATGCACACAGATGGAAGGGAAGGGAGAGAGAAGAAATGCTGGACATGGATGGAGGGGAAAGAAGACAGAGGAAGGAGATGCACATGGATGGAGGGGAGGGGTGACAGGAGAAATGCTGCACATGGATGGGAGGGGAAGGAAGAGAGAGGAAGTGAGATGAACACGAATGGAGGGAGAGAGGAGAAATGCAGGACATGGATGGAGGGGGAGAGGAAAAATGCTGGACATGGATGGAGGAGAGGGAAGGTAGAGAAAGGAGATGCATATGGAGGGATAAGGAGGAGAGGAGAAACACTGCACATGGATGGAGAAAATAGGCAGAAGCTGGATCCACTCTTTACCTCCTCCAGTCAAGTCTGCGGAGGACCCAGCTTTTACTTATGGATGTAAGGCAAGAAATGAAGAAGAAAGGAGGAAAGTAAAGAAATAAATGGAAAGGAAGCCCTGGAAACAAAGTTAAGAGAGCAGCAGAATCAGAGACTGGGACCAACATGATCAGAAAAACAAAGTCACCAGACAACAAAGGTAGAAAAACTCATTTTATTTTCATTTTAGTGTTTGGAATATGTCCACTTTGAGAATTTATATCTGTTGTCTTATTTTGCATTGTATAGCAATGTATTTCTTTCTGTTTTTCTGGTATTGTGCTGCATGCAGAGTCTAACTTCTTAGGATTTCAGGTTAATTTTTGAAGAATTTGAAGAGGGGCTGTCTCTGTTCTTCATATGTGACTGCAGGCCAAGTGTATGAATAGGGATCTCTTTGTTAGGTTCTGAGATTTTGATAACATATTGTTTTTCAGATTTGGCAAGACTGTTCTCCTAATTCCTCGTCTGTGTGCTAATTTGGTTTGTGTCATTTTGGGTAAACTGGAGCTGTAACAGTTTACAGAAATTATTTATAATGAAAACAAAAAAAACCCCCACAAGTTATTTTTCTTCTCCTATACTGGTGTAATATTTTCAATGATGCCTGTTTATATGTGTCATGGCTGGTAAAAGGGGTGTGACTACCATAGGGGTGGAGCCCTAGCGGTCCTGCCCCTGGATGGGTAGGGGCGATGACTAATAGGTTGCAGGAGGGCAAATATGGTAACCGTACCAGTCACCATTTTCCGGAAGGACAGAAAATTCTGGGTGGATAAAGCTGGAGGGCAGAAGCTGATCCTATAAAGTTCTGTTGCTGAATTTGACTTTTTAATTTCTTTCAGGGGAGAAATAATTAGGCGGGGTCGCTGAGAAGACCTTAAATCTGTAGAGGATGATTAAAATGATGGCCCGTCTCACATGCATGCTGGTCTGATTCACCATAGGGCCTTGCAAAACCCGTAAAAACGCTAATACATTTTATTAAATACATTTTTAGCACTAATGTGGCCAATAAGCTGCTTTCTGCAATTAAATGTAAATGAACTACTTATCATGCAAATTCATAGCATTGAGCTGAAAAACATGTAAACCAGGCTTGCATAGTCCACTGAGTTGCAGTTTTCTGACTGTCTGTTGTCATGCTCAGCCCCAGTAGACCCAAGTTACGCAGTCCCGCCACTGAGCTAAAGTTAAACATCCCTCCACTAGAAAGGATTTTTGAACCCCCCTCCAAAAACACAGCTTCTCACCCTTGACAAAATTCTTATTATTTAATTTAACAAATTTTAGAAACAGCTCTATCTCCAAATTTGGGTGAGCCCTGGTAGTCTTGCCCCCATGCCCCACCCAAACAAGCCAAAATAGCACTCCCACCATCACCGCCATACCCTTTGGGTCCTTAATTGGGTAAACGTAATCTCCTGTTCTGCCCCCCCCCCCCCCCCCCCGTGTCTTAACTGAAAATACAGCTGGCTGCCCTTAGATGGGGTTTGCTGATAGTGACAGGACTACTGGGGTTTTTTGTGATGGAGAGACATTTGATGGTGTTGAGAGAAGGGAACTGTTGTTCCTTGGTCAGGGAAAGGAACTGCCAAACTTGGAGCTAACTGCCCCTTTCACATTTTATGGCCCAGAATGACTGGGATCCCATTTTCCTGCTCGATGGAATGCACAGCCATTGCTGTTGCATAGCCGTCCATAGGTTCCCAGCTGCAGAAGCACTCTTGCTCTGGTATTTACTAACGGATGCATTCAAGTAATGTGCTTGAATGAATACCTCAAGAACAAAACCACATTGTTTTAGGCCAGCTTAAGAAATAGGTCCTTAAATTCCTCATTTCTAGTTGTGAGTCTTAAGAAGTCAGCATTCAAGCTTCTAAAAGTATCCCAGACATTATGAAGCCAATTAAATCTGTCACTTGAATCAGCATTAGAACCTCATGCAGAGATCACAGCTGAAGCGAGCACTGCGGGAAGGAGAGCTTTAATATGGAAGGTGCAGATCACGTAACATAGAAACATATGGGTAATTTTGAAAAACATTTATCTGGACAACAGGACCTGTTGCGTATCCACATAAAGTGCAGTTCTATAAACTGGGCACACTGCATGCATAAATGTTTAGAACGCTATCAGAGATGCTCGTGTGCTTCCATACCCATGTAAATGTTAACAGGGGTCCAGATTCTATATATGGCACCTAAAAAATCCGCACGGCACTGGCGTAGCTACGTGGGGCCATGGGGGCCTGGGCCCCTGTAAATTTGGCCCTGAACCCCCCCTGCCGACGACCTCCTCGACCCCCCCCCCCGCCGCCAACCCTCCCCCGCCGTCACTATCACCTACCTTTGCTGGCGGTGGACCCCCAACCCTCGCCAGCTGAGGTCTCCTTCTTCCGGCGCAAGGCTTCGTTCTGTTTCTGTGAGTCTGACGTCACGTGCAGGACGTCAGAGTCACAGAAACAAAACGAAGCCTTGCAGATCAGCTAGCAGCCGTGTTTCTGGCTGATCTGTAAGGCTTTCTTTTGTTTCTGTGACTCGTGCAGGACATCAGACTCACAGAAACAGAACGAAGCCTTGCGCCGGAAGATGAGGACCTCGGCTGGCGGGGGTTGGGGTCCCCTGCCAGCAAAGTTAGGAGACGGCAGCAGCGGGGGAGGGTTGGCGGCGGGAGGGGGGTCGAGAGGGTCGTCGGCAGGGGGGGGGTCAAAGTTGTTGTTGGTGGCGGCAGAGGGGGGGTCGGCGGTGCCGGGGGGGGGGGGCTAAAATGTGCCCCCTCACCTCAGGCTCTGGACCCCCCTCCCGCCGAAGTCTGGCTACGCCCCTGCTTCACAGTAAAGATTTCCGCCTAAGCGTATTCTATAAGCGGTACCTATGTTTAGGCGCGGTATATGGAATATGCTTAGGCAGAAATCCTAGCACCTAAAACAACGCGCGACCATTTAGGCCAACGGAAATGTCTTAAATCCCTGCGCACAGAGCCCTATTCTATAACTGCGCGCATACATTTTGGAATGCCCATTTCCCCGCCCGTAGCCATTCCTCTTTTGAACAGCACGCGTTAGAATTTAGGCACAGTTCATGACAGAATACGCTTAGTGAGTTGTGTGCGTAAAATCTAATTAGTGCTCATTATTGCTTGTTAAGTGCTGTTATCAATGCTGATTAGCTGGTTAAGCCAACTAAGTTATGCACATTGGTATAGGTTACGTCTAGATTTCAGCGCAGATCTCTAGGTGCATTATATAGAATCTAGGGGAGGGCGCCTAAGCATATATGTATTTGTATCTCACATTTTCCCACCTATTTGCAGGCTCAATGTGTCTTACATAGTACTGTAGAGGCGTTCGCCAATTCCGGTATGGACAAATACAAAGTGATATTATGGTAGAATAAGGTTCATGTGTGACAGACACATTAGGGATCTTAGAGTGGAAGAGTTATTTTATGTCCATTACGAGCTTTGGTTTCGTTGTGTTGTGGGGATTCCGGTTTTTAAGTTGGGTCGGTGGGGAACGCCTTTTTGAACCGGTTTGTTTTTAGTGATTTCCGTAAGTTTAGGTGGTCATACGTTGTTTTTACGACTTTTGGCAGTGCGTTCCATAGTTGTGCACTTATATAGGAAAAGCTGGATGCGTAAGTTGATTTGTATTTGAGTCCTTTGCAGCTTGGGTAGTGGAGATTTAGGTATGTTTGTGCTGATATTCTGCAAATATCCACTTAACGTCCACAGTATGCATTTGAAAGGGGGAACGTACAGAAGGGCAGGGCTCAGGCAGGTCTCCCACTTACATTTTTTCATTTATTAGAATTTATTTACTGCCTTTTTGAAGGAATTCACTCAAGGCGGTGTACTGCAAGTTATACATGTCCCTGGTTGCAGTCAGGTGCCTGCGCTTACACCAGTTCTAGGGCTGGCATCACCGTGGGTACCAAAATGCTTGGTCTGCTGATATCAGGTTATACTAGGCACCTCGGTCCATTATAATAGGCTCTTACCTCATGTCACTATGAGGGTAATCCTACATGGAGTCAGTTCTCTAATGGAAAGTAGGTACTTAAAGCAGAATTAGAAAAGGTTCAAAGAAGAGCGACCAAAATGATAAAGGGGATGAAACTGCTCCTTAATGAGGAAAGGCTAAAGAGGTTAGGGCTCTTCAGCTTGGAAAAGAGACAGCTGAGGGGAGATATAATCGAGGTCTACAAAATCCAGCGTGGTGTAGAATAAGTAAAAGTGAATCGATTTTTCACTCTTTCAAAAAGTACAAAGACCAGAGGACACTCAACGAAATTACCTGGAAATAATTTTAAAACAAATAGGAGGAAACCTTTTTTCACTTGACGAATAGTTAAGCTCTGGGTTTAAAAAAGGTTTGGACAAATTCCTGGAGGAAAAGTCCATAGTCTGTTATTGAGATGAACATGAGGGAAGCCACTGCTTGCCCTGGGATTGGTAGCATGGAATCTTGGGACTTGTGACCTGGATTGGCCACTGTTGGAAACGGGATACTGGGCTAGATGGACCAATGGTCTGTCCCAGCGTAGGAGCCAACTTTTCAAAATTATTGGGGGTGCTAAGCCCAATGGAAATGACCCCTCCCTGGACACACATAAAGAATTTTCTCAATATTGGGGGTGCTCAAGCACCCACAGCACCCACAGAGTCGGCTCCAATGTGTCCCAGTGTGGCTATTCTTAAGTTCTTATGTTCCTTTATAGAATACTAGTAAAAAAGGCCTGTTTCGTACAGAAATGAAACGGGCGCTAGCAAAGTTTTCCTCGGAGTGTGTATGTTTGAGAGAGTGAGTGTGTGAGAGAGAGTGAATGTGCGCGCGTGTCTGTGTGTGTGACAGAGGGAGAGTGAGACTGGGTGCGAGTGTGTGTGTGAGAATGAGAGTATGTGCCAGGGTCTCCCCCCCCCCCCCCGGTCTGTTGCAGGGGGGATTCCCCCCTCCCTCCCAGTTCCAGGGGGGTTCCCCCCGTCCCTTTCTCCCAGTTGCAGGGTCCCCCCTCCCAGTTGCAGGGTCTGTCTGTGTCCCCTCTCCTTTTGTCCTCAATTTAAAAATGACAATGTGAAGCAGCAGCTCCTAGGTTTGCTTGTTTGTGAGTGTATAGCAATGACGGCTGCGTGGGGGAGTTGAAATAGAGATTAACCAATGGGCTTCCTTGCTTACCGTACACTTGCTTGGGTCACTTCCACTCCTGTGTATTAAACCTCCTGAAGCATGTCATAGGTTGCTTCTTTTGTTTTCAGTGAATGGGATGACGGCTGTGCTGGAGTCGTAGCCAGTGGTGTTTCCTCCCCCCCCCCCCCCGCCCGGCCGCCCGCCCGCCCGCTTCCGAGTCGCCAGTGGTCCTCGACCCCGAGCCCTCACCCGCCTCCTCCACATTGGACACTCGCCGCAGCCATTTGCTCGCCGTGTTGCCGCCCTCCCTCTTCGTCCTGTGCGAGAGTGTGAACCTGGCCTCTCTCCTGCTTTCGGCTACTGATTGGCTCCTTGAATGTGCTCCGCCCTCAACGTCATTACGTTTGACGCGAGGGCGGGGCCCACATCTGCTGCTACAGAGCTTCGAACAAACGAACTGGCTTCATTGACGTCAGTGGTCAATGGAACGTTGAGAGTGCTTTTTATGTCCAGATGGAGCGTGGCCTAGGGCGCAGATGGGCGTGGCTGAGTGCGGGAGTCCGAATAGCCTAGGTCAGGAGCCACAGTTGGAGAGAGGTGAGCTTCAGAACGTCTGAGGGGGATTCAGAATGTCTGAGGGGGATTTTATTTATATAGATTAGCTTGCATAGGGTTACCATTTGTCCGGATTCCCCCGGACATGTCCTCTTTTTGAGGGCATGTCCGGGGCGTCCGGCGGGTTTTGCCTGCATGCACGTTTGTCCGGATTTCTGGACAAACGTGCGTGCGGGAGGGCGCGCGTGCGTGCAGTTGCGCGATCCATCGGCGCCGTGGGTCTCCCCTCACCTTCCTTACCATCTTCCCTGGTGGTCTAGTGACGTCTTTCGGGGCAGGAAAGAGCCCCCTCTTTCCTGCCCGGAGCTCTGCCTTGCCCATCCTCCTTCTCGGTCTCTGCTGGTGATTCAAAATGGCCACCGAGAGTTGAAGTCTCGCGAGGCCGCTTCAACTCTCGGCGGCCATTTTGAATCCTCAGCCGAGACCGAGAAGGATGTAGGCAAGGGCAGGCAGCGCTCCGGGCAGGAAAGAGGGGACTCTTTCCTGCCCCGAAGACGTCACTAGACCACCAGGGAAGATGGTAAGGAAGGGGAGGGGAGCATGTGACAGGGGGAGGGGAGTATGTGATGGGGGGGTGCGGGGGAGGGGACTATGTGAAGAGGGGAGGGGAAAGGGGGCGGAATTACGATCCAAAAGGGGCGTGGCAGTGGGCGTGGCGGGTGCAGGCGGGGGCGTGGCATGTGTCCTCTTTTTCAGAGGACACAAAATGGTAACCCTAAGCTTGCAGGGCAACTAGACACTTGTGTCAGCCATAGAGCTGGTGTTAAATGTTAATTATAGTAGAAGATGAAACCCAGGACTCAGACCAAACTAGAAAAGAACAGAGCCAAGAAGCAAACAAGTTAATCGTTTGGTGACTCCAGTAGTGAGTACTGGTAATTCTACTGCTGTAATTATATCAATGGGACACAGCGCGAGCCCTGGCCTTAAAGATTTACTCGAAGCAGAAATTTACTGACGAGGAACGCCTAAAGTATAATCTGCTGCCAAGTATGTGCTCCAGGTCTGCTTTTATTTATATTTCCAATATACAGATTTTATTGTTTTCAAAACAAATAGTATGTCAAATGCAATGTAGTTCGAATGCCAGAGATGTGCACAGGAGTAATAGAGAGCTACATATCATTAATATTATGGACAAGAAATAAAATGCCCGTTAGAGACTATTAGGAGATGTATACATCAGCCTCGCTGTGGGAAGTGGCCTAACACGGGGGGGGGGGGGGGGGGGGGGGGGGGGGGGGGTGGGGGAAAGAATTCATTAAGTTTTGATAGCTGTAGGTCCCTCATCCACACACAGGGCTTGTATTTCCCACTTTTCTACAGGATTTCAAAATCTAGGTTTGTTAAAATAATGGTCCTTTTTAGAAGAATGAGCCCTGCCATTAGGACGGAATTAACCCTGTGATGGTCCCTAGACAAACAAGCAGGGTAGGGCTAGTCCGGTAGTCCTGTCACCATCGGGAAACACTATATAAATGCAAATTGGATAATCAGTAGGCAAATAAGTGCATTTTAAAACTCCCAGAAAAGGGGCCCTTTGTGGCTCTGACTGCAGAGGAAATCTGGCATAGGAGAAAGCAGCAGGTAAGAGACCCTGTTTACCAGTTCCTCCCGCCAACCACAAGACAATGCACAGAAGATGGGAGACAGACAGACCTCCATGAGCTATGGAGATTCAGGTCACCCGTTAAAAAAGAGATACACAAACAAATATTCTTTTCTCTCAGCCGGCAGCTGACTTAAGGCAGAAATGTACCATCTAACATCATCCTTCCTAAACATCTGATCCCGGGCACAATTAGTTTGCCCATGCTTTAATCCTGCTCTGGCAGTCATGTTGCCAGGAATCTCTCAGCAAGGAGGAAGGGAGGTGAAGGAAGCTGTGAAGAATCTACCATCGGGCCTGCAGGGTTATGGCACTGAGTGCTCTTAAAACATTGTATGGGGGTACACACACGAAAACACTAGGTGATTGGTAAGAGATCTGTGTGTAAGTGCTGCAGGGATGTTGTTTGAGAGGAGCAAGGGGAGAATTGTGATGTATGTGCATATGCTGTAAAATGTGCCTGGAGCAGGGATAACTTTGTACGTGAGGAATGCGTGTGCTTCCAGGGCCAGTTCTGAGTGCCTGCTTTTGTAAAGGTACCAGTGGAGGCCCAAATTCAATTTAAAGTCTGTATTGTAGTACACAAAATTCTTTATGGGCAGTCTTCTGAATGTATGGTTGGTTGCGTCCCAAAGTCCACTATCTTCGAGATAACGTTTTACTCCATTATCCTAGTCCTGCCAAACTGAAAAGTAACATAGCAAATGACGTCAGATAAAGATCTGTATGTTCCATCCAGGCTGCCCAACAAGATAAACTCATTTTACATATTACATATTACATATTAGATGACGGCAGAAAAAGACCTGCACGGTCCATCCAGTCTTGCGAATTCTTGATATAGAGGAGCCATGATCCTAACACAGATTAGGTAGCCAGCTAATACATTGCACTCCAGTGATTGTGTTTGTTTTATAAATGCAATATATGCACATATGTACCCCAGGGAAAGTAAGCGCACACCTTTACAGCTGTTCTTAGGCTAGTCTAATTATGCACATGTATATGTATATACTAATGGAACTAT
The DNA here is from genome assembly GCF_901765095.1 of Microcaecilia unicolor. Lineage (NCBI taxonomy): Eukaryota > Metazoa > Chordata > Amphibia > Gymnophiona > Siphonopidae > Microcaecilia > Microcaecilia unicolor. The sequence goes on from NC_044043.1 coordinate 5,856,448, forward strand.
GCCCGTTTCCTCAACAATGAAACGGGCCCTAGGAAGGCTGTCATGTAAGCTTTTTTTTTTTTCTCTTTCCCCTCCCCTCCATGTCCAGCAATGCTCCTCTTCCCTGCCCTCCCATCTGTGTCCCGCGATTCTCTCCTCTACTGTCCTCCCATCCCATCCATCAATTCTCCTCTGCCCTGCCCTCCCCTCCCCTTCCTCCCTCCCTCCCCTCGATGTCCCGCGATTCTCTCCTCTACTGTCCTCCAATCCCATCCATTCTCCTCTGCCCTGCCCTCCCCTCCCCTACCTCCCTCCCCTCGATGCCCCGCGATTCTCTCCTCTACTGGCCTCCCATCCCATCCATTCTCCTCTGTCCTCCCCTTCTCTTCCCTTCCTCCCTTCGTCCCTCCCCTCGTGATTCTCTCCTCCCCTCGATTTGTACCCGAACGTTCTCTGGCTGGCTGGCGCTGGCTTCCCTTCCCTCTCACTGTTCCGCCCTCTGACGTCATTACATTTTGACGCGAGGGCAGGGCAGTAAGTGGTTATGGATGTTACAAACCCAGGCATCCAGACGTAGAACGTTGGAGGTGCAAATTATTATACAGGATTGTATAAAGTACACATGTAAGTGCCAATTCTGCCCCAGTTCCGTATTTATCATGTAAAAGATGATGCTAAGGAATAATTTTACAAACTGTTCCCATGTAAAGCATGTTTTACATACCGAGAAAGCAGCGTTGCTCACCTGTAACTGTTTTCTGTAGACAGTGGGATTATAAGGCATCAAGTAGGTGATATCATTCCAGGATGGAACAAACTTTAGTGCAAAGTTCCAAGCATGTGCAACCATTCTTGTGCACAATGTTCCCTCTCAGCTCTTCAGTTGAATCCTAAGTTCAACACACTTAGGGAGGTTGGCGGGATTGTGGGTCTTATCAATCTTGCCGCCTACAGAAAACATCATTTACAGGTGGGATGTTGTCAGGCACCAAGCTTAGAACTGCTCAGGAATAAATCGTCATGGTCTTTGGAACAGCTCGCACAGTCCAGTGTGAGAGTTGTTAGGTGACAGGAACAGATTGCTCAGTATTGCTTCCAAGTTAAGAAAGTTGAACAAACAAGGGAGAACTTTTGTTTTGCATCTATTTGGGTCAGCAAAAAAGGAACGAAACTGAAGAGCTGAGAGGACCACTGTGTGTGTGTGTGGGCAGCACAGTGCATGATCAGACCTTTCCACTACAGTTCTGAGCTCCGAGAAAGTGGTTCCATCCTGGGGCTGTCAGATGACGTTACTCATTTGTGAGCATGAGTCAATCCTGCTCGTTAGTGGAAAATGACTATATAATTGCATGCATGAATACAAGCATTAAAGGACACATGACAACAACTCACTTTTACACAGTCTGTGTGCAGGTGTTCACAGGGGATGGCTTTTTATTCTCCATTCCTTTCCTAATAATTTCTAACATTCAGTTTGCTTTGTTGGCCATCTTTCAGTCTATAGGCAGCGTAGGCCAGATCAAATCGAATACTAGGAATTATTGGAAAAGGAATGCAGGATATATTCTGTAGTGAAATGATATAGAATTATTAATATAACCTGGCATTTTAGGCTCATAAGAGAACTTCCATTCTAATATTTTTATTTTCAGAGAGTTTCTATTCACATCTGCCCTTGATTTTCGTCTCGACTACAAAGGGCAATTATCTTTAAAAATGTTAAGTTACCGGGGAGGACTAATTTCAGTATCTGCAGTCAGAGACGTTTGTCTATGGCTTTTACTTGTATGCCTGTTGTGTCTGGATGCCTCTGAAAAATATTTTATTGGTAGTGATTATGAGTAAGCATGGGTCGATGAAGCTGAATGCATGGAGTCAGTCTGGTTAGTGTGAGACATGACAATCTCCCTGGGGGTGATCCCTCATTTTTTGATAGCCTTCTCACGCTTCACCCAGCAGAGCTCATTTTAAAACAATTTCAGGGGGCACAGTCAAAGTCATAATCAACTCACAAACCTTAGAATTGTGTCATTCCACTTGGCACACATTTTATTTGGAGTCTTTCAAATGTCAAGATGACGGTAAAGAATGCGAGTGCAGTGCTTTGAGTTTAATGTGATTACAAGTTTTGAGTTAAATGTAATTACAATTTTGAGTGTTCATGCACCTTGTCTCATTTCTTTGTATGACTTTTGAATTCCATGTAAATTTGTTATTGAATGAATGAAATAATATTTTTCTAATTTCAGAGCTTTTAAGTTTTCCTTCTTTATCTTTTATGGATTTTTTTTTTCAAGTACAAAACAAAACAATACATTTTAGGACATTTTTAACAAAGGTCATATAATCAAAACTAATTTGGCTTTGTGAAAAAAAGGGAGTTTTATTGATTCTGTGTTTGCTAGTAACATGGGACTTTTATATAGAAACATAGAATATAATGGCAGATAAAGAGCAATATGGTCCTGCTTAGTCTGTCCATCCAGATCAACTAACTACAGTCCCTTTCTCTCTCTTAGAGATCCTCTATGCTTGTCCTATGCCCTTCACAATTCAGCTATGGTCTTTGCTTCTACTGTCTCCACTGGAAGACCACTCGACACATCCACCAACCTTTCCATAAATAAATATTGAGTTGAGTGCCAGGAAACCGGACGCTCCTACCCTAGCTGAAATAATATTTAACCATCTCTCTGACCTCATAGTAACATAGTAGATGACGGCAGAAAAAGACCTGCACGGTTCATCCAGTCTGCCCAACAAGATAACTCATATTTGCTGCTTTTTGTGTATACCCTACTTTGATTTGTACCTGTGCTCTTCAGGGCACAGACCGTATAAGTCTGCCCAGCAATATCCCTGCCTCCCAACCACCGGCTCTGGCACAGACCGTACAAGTCTATCCAGCACTATCCCCGCCTCCCAACCACCAGTCCCGCTTCCCACCACCGGCTCTGGCACAGACCGTATAAGTCTGCCCCACCTCCCGTTCTTGACTAAGCTCCTGAGGATCCATTCCTTCGGCACAGGATTCCTTTATGCTTATCCCATGCATGTTTGAATTCCGTTACCGTTTTCATTTCCACCACCTCCCGCGGGAGGGCATTCCAAGTATCCACTACTCTCTCCGTGAAAAAATACTTCCTGACATTTTTCTTGAGTCTGCCCCCCTTCAATCTCATTTCATGTCCTCTCGTTCTACCATCTTCCCATCTCCGGAAAAGGTTCGTTTGCGGATTAATACCTTTCAAATATTTGAACGTCTGTATCATATCACCCCTGTTTCTCCTTTCCTCCAGAGTATACAAGTTTAGTTCAGCAAGTCTCTCCTCATACGTCTTGTAACGCAAATCCCATACCATTCTCGTAGCTTTTCTTTGCACCAATTCTTTTTACATCCTTAACAAGATACGGCCTCCAAAACTGAACAAATACTCCAGGTGGGGCCTCACCAACGACTTATACAGGGGCATCAACACCCCCTTTCTTCTGCTGGTCACACCTCTCTCTATACATCCTAACAACCTTCTAGCTACGGCCACCGCCTTGTCACACTGTTTCGTCATGTGCAACTTTCTTTAAATCAGTCACCTTACTTTCTAACTCTTCCAACTGTCTTATCTATCTATATGTTACATCTTTGCTTTACCCTTCACTATCAATTAAAATGTTCTATTACATCTTGTGTTGACATAGTAAGTAGAATACTATCAGGCTTATTTTCGAAAGAGAAGGGTGCCCATCTTCCAACACAAATCGGGAGATGGGCGTCCTTCTCTCAGGGTCACCCAAATTGGCATAATTGAAAGCCGATTTTGGGTGTCCTCAACTGCTTTCTGTCGTGGGGATGACCAAAGTTCACGGGGGGGGGGGGGGGGGTGTCGGCACCATAGCAAAGGCGGGACTGGGGCGTGATTAAGAGATGGGCATCCTCGGCCAATAATGGATAAATTTGTACAGTAAGTAGCCAAATCGGCAAGAAAACTCCACCACAAAGATGTGAACGGTCACAGTATGTTAAACAAACAGAATCACTACAAGCTACTGTGAATGCAAGTGAGACAGAGGAATCCTACATTACCTTAGCAGTTGCTAGGGATAGGAGTAAGTCCACCATCACATCACCCTAAAAGTGAGTTGCACTAGAAAAGACTGGAATTCACTTGAGGACAATGTCTGAGATTCCCAGAGAGATCATGCGTGAAGCAAGAGATGGGGGTCAATCAAATGCTACTGAAAGGTCCAGTGACAGTAAGAGCACAATATGTCCTGCCTCAAGATGGCTATGGAGTCCACTTAGAAGTCCTACAAGGATGGTTTCTGTACTGAAGCCCGCTCTAAACCCCAATTGATGGAGGTACAGTGCATTAATCGATTCAACATGGGACTGTAACTGAGAAAAAAAACCAATGGATTCCAGAATCTTAGAAACTAAGCAATAATTTTTTTAAGAATTGGCCTTATAATAGAAGTTTTAAATTCAGAAGGAACAGTACCAGGCATAAGACTCCTAGAGATGTGTGATGGAATACAATCAGTTGTAATAACCATGACAATGGAATTGGATCTAATGGGCAAAAAGTGATAGGCAGCTGCTTAAGAACGTTAATAACAGATGTCACTGAGGGAATATTGAATGATGTCCATGAAGACATCAAGGTTTGAGAACGTACTGGAGTAAGTGTAGTGTTCAGAAGAGGAGGAAAAGTGGCTTGAAGTGACTCAACCTTACAGAAGAAAGAGTTAGCTAGTGCATCTGAAGTAATGCTGAGACTGCCTGAATGCATGGGGAGATGTGATTTTTTTAAAAATCGAGAATAACTGTTTTGCAGAATTGGAAGAATTCAATGCTGATTGAATTTGTTGCAAAAAATACATTCTTTTTGTGACACAATGTCAAAAGGTAAAATACTCAAACCTTATTTTGATATTCACCCAATCTTCTGAATGTCAGTGAAACCAGCCTCAAAGAAAATATCTTAACATTTCTTTTGTGTAAGACTGTGAACCCCAGCCGTGCCACTCAGTGTGTATGCTTTATCATTGAGTCTTATGCATGCATGGCGTCATTGGTCCAACCGCCATGCGTGCATAAGACTCAACAATAATGCATACATGCTGAGTGACACGGTTGAGGTTCACAGTCTTACACAAAAGAAATGTGAAGATATTTTCTATGAAGCTGGTGTCACTGACATTCAGAAGATTGGGTAAATATCAGAATAAGGTTTGAGTTTTGGGAGCCAGCAGACGATTGTGTTGTCATTTAGAGTTTGGTTAAAAGGTAAAATACTGACATGACATTCTAAAAACCCTAGCTGCTGTCTCTGTTTTATGCTTACGCCATTGGCGTTCTGCCCTTGTAACCTGATGCTGACATACCCTAAGGCCCTTGTAGAACCACAGTTGGCGAGACGATGATCTTTTCCGACCAGTCTTTAGAGGAGCGATAGAATCAAGGGCCCGACTTAATAAGGAATTCCAGGTGCAGACCTATTGATCAGGTGAACAACAGTCAAAGTCTTCTGGAAAAGAACTTCCTATATTTGGAACTCCTCTGCCACAATTGGGTAAGAAAGAATGGTAGCCAGAAGCTGAAAAAGAATACATTATGATCATACCAGGACACTGGCAATGTGCTTAAAGAAGAACAGACCACATGAGAGCTATCATGAGTGATAATCAGATCAAGGGTATGACTAGTAGAATGTTTTGGCACTAAAACGTATTGATGTAACCCTACATCTGATAAGAAATGAGAGAAAAAGATAGCCCGGGGATTGGAGTTATCGTCAATATGAACACTGAAGTCTCCCAAGATTACTAAATTGGGGAACTTGGTCATCACCTTGGCTAAGGACTGGTAAGCATGTTCCCAGTGTACAGATTTCAGCGAAGGAGGGCAGTAAAAAACCAGTATGTGGAAAGATGGTGTACCTAGAGCATCGCTGTAGCACCTTCTTCAGGAGTCTATAAAACCAAATATAAAACATGAATAAATATAGCTATAAACTATAAGCAACAATAATCGTAAAAGATTATAAATAAGTGTAATAACATAAAAACATCTGTAAAACCATAAATCATAATCAAAATAAACATCAATAAAATTATGAATACCAACATACTTGAAATGGTTTCTCAAAAGCTTTGTAAAAAAACAAAAACAAGAAACATGTGTGAAACCCAAAGAAATACATAAGTACATAAGTACATAAGTACATAAGTAGTGCCATACTGGGAAAGACCAAAGGTCCATCTAGCCCAGCATCCTGTCACCGACAGTGGCCAATCCAGGTCAAGGGCACCTGGCACGCTCCCCAAACGTAAAAACATTCCAGACAAGTTATACCTAAAAATGCGGAATTTTTCCAAGTCCATTTAATAGCGGTCTATTGACTTGTCCTTTAGGAATCTATCTAACCCCTTTTTAAACTCCGTCAAGCTAATCGCCCGTACCACGTTCTCCGGCAACGAATTCCAGAGTCTAATTACACGTTGGGTGAAGAAAAATTTTCTCCGATTCGTTTTAAATTTACCACACTGTAGCTTCAACTCATGCCCTCTAGTCCTAGTATTTTTGGATAGCGTGAACAGTCGCTTCACATCCACCCGATCCATTCCACTCATTATTTTATACACTTCTATCATATCTCCCCTCAGCCGTCTCTTCTCCAAGCTGAAAAGCCCTAGCCTTCTCAGCCTCTCTTCATAGGAAAGTCGTCCCATCCCCACTATCATTTTCGTCGCCCTTCGCTGTACCTTTTCCAATTCTACTATATCTTTTTTGAGATACGGAGACCAGTACTGAACACAATACTCCAGGTGCGGTCGCACCATGGAGCGATACAACGGCATTATAACATCCGCACACCTGGACTCCATACCCTTCCTAATAACACCCAACATTCTATTCGCTTTCCTAGCCGCAGCAGCACACTGAGCAGAAGGTTTCAGCGTATCATCGACGACGACACCCAGATCCCTTTCTTGATCCGTAACTCCTAACGCGGAACCTTGCAAGACGTAGCTATAATTCGGGTTCCTCTTACCCACATGCATCACTTTGCACTTGTCAACATTGAACTTCATCTGCCACTTGCACGCCCATTCTCCCAGTCTCGCATGTGACATGGTGTTGCAAATAGAGACTTAAAACCTTTAGAAGTCACAGAGAAATGAGAAAAGAGAACACATTAGTATAATACACAGATTAATAAAACTTAAAAACATTATAAACATTAAAAAATTAGAATGCAGACTCTAAAAAAATTATACCATTATCACATTTTGACAAAAAAAATATATATAAAAAAATATATATATAAAAAACAGAAGAAGCAGTATAAATCTAATAATATCTAACCGAAGAAATGCATGTATGTAAATGAGGAACACCATATATTACATATGTTTCTTGTTTTTGTTTTTTACAAAGCTTTTGAGAAACCATTTCAAGTATGTTGGTATTCATAATTTTATTGATGTTTATTTTTGATTATGATTTATGGTTTTACAGATGTTTTTTTATGTTATTACACTTATTTATAATCTTTTACGATTACTGTTGCTTATAGTTTATAGCTAAATTTATTCATGTTTTATATTTGGTTTTGTAGACTCCTGAAGAAGGTGCTACAGCGCCAAAACACGGCTGTGTTGAGTCAACTTGTTATAATAAACATTACGTTATATTTAATTATACGTCTCCCCCATTGATTGGAAAGAGCCCATTTCCCCCACTCTTCCCCTCTTTTTATACTACATTTGTTCCGTGGGGAATTAGTGCACCTCCACACCCCGTGTGGCCTCCTTTATTTAGTACCTAGCATCTAATAATTCACCACAAGGAAAATTAGTGCTAGCCATTTAACAGGCAATGAAATAGGGAAAAGTAACACCAATTTGCCCCTCATTTACTTTTGCGAGAAAATGTCTATTAGAGAGACACTGAATTAAGTACACCTCCTCACCTGGGAGAAGCTACATTTCAGTAAGACATAAGAAATCAAGCTGATGAACAGAGATAAGATCCTGAATAAATGTAGATTTCTGCCTCAGAGAACTGCAGTTCAGTAAAGTACATGGAAAAAAAAAACTCCCCTGATGAGCTCCCCAGGGAGATGGAAGACAAGGTGTTAAGTATCTTACCTTGCCGGGACAGTAAAGGAGCTTGAAATTGCTGCAAAATGTTTCCAGATTTGATTTCGTCTCTCATGAAACATAATTCCATCAAGCTACATCAGAGACTGGATTAAAAAATTTTTTTTTTCAATTATTAACCAACGGCCTTGGACCGTTTCTAGATAACTCCCCCCCCCCCCAACCTTTGGTGCTGGTCATCTGTCCCTCCTTTTCCTCCTCTCCCCCCACCTCAGGCATTCTGGCACATGTTCAGGAGAGCTGTGCTTAACACACAATTGTTCCGTGCATGCGCCATGCACCATCTGCCCACTTTATTTCCTCATGCTCAAAGCAAATAGTGCATATATCATTTGCATACTATTAGTTTCGAGAATGAGGAAGTTATTTTTTGGGCGCTGTTGTGGTAGACCTGTCCGGTGCTGTTGCATATAGCGCTGGAGGTTTGAGCAACGGGACACGGATTAATTTTTCTCACTTATGCAGAACTATCTCAAAAACCTGTCTGAAAACCAAAATCACCTCCCAGCGCATTCAAAGCAGCGCACACAGTGTTAAATACGGTTCTAGGTCAGTTCCCACCCACCAATTCCCATCTGGACAATTCCCACTGAACCAATTCCCATCACACCAGAGAGGACAATTCCCACCCATAGCCCAAAAAACACACTAGGACAAATATATCTCCCTCCCTTTTCTCTTCCACATCATTTGGAGGGCCAGTACACCCTCACCCCCCTCCGCAATATTATTTTACACATCCCTTTCCCCTTCCAGACATGCAGTTCATGTGTGTGTGTGTGTGTGGGGGGGGGGGGGGGGGAATGCCCCCCCCCCCCACACCCCCAAACTAGGTTTGAACCTAATTCCTGGTACGATTTATAACAAATTACTACTCTACCTATGAAAAGTTTTTCTGTTATTATATGTCTGTGTACATCCATATTCTGCTCTAATCTGTTCTATTATGTATTGTGTTGTTGACGTGAGTACTGTACTATGCCATACTTTTTATTGTTGTTTGAATATTTTCACTGCTGTAATTGCCTATTGCTCATGTTTGATTTATTCTTACTGTACACCAACTTGAGTGAATTTCCTTCAAAAAGGCAGTAAATAAATCCGAATAAAAGGAAATGGGACTTGATATACCGCCTTTCTGTGGTATTTTGCTACTGCATTCAAAGCGGTTTACATATATTCAGGTACTTAGTATGTACCAGGGGCAATGGAGGGTTAAGTGACTTGCCCAGAGTCACAAGGAGCTGCAGTGGGAATCAAACTCAGTTCCCCAGGATCAAAGTCCACTGCACTAACCACTAGGCTACTCCTCCACATATGTTGCATATGGCGCTGGAGTTTTGAGTTATGGGACACGGATTTATTTTTCTCACTTATGCAGAACTATCTAAAAAATAAATAATCTCGTTTCAGACGCTGTAAAAAAAAAAAGCACTGATACAAGAAAGAAGCTACAGGCTAGGAACGGTGGGAAATGTCCAGGAAGGAGGGGGGGGGGGGGGAGGTCCTTGGTGGAAGTTGTTCCCTTAAGTGGGAATTGTCCGGGGGGGGGGGGGGGGGGGTGGAATTAGTGGGTGGGAACTCTCCGGTGGGTATTGTCTGGGTAGGAACTCGTCTGATACCGTTAAATACATATAACAATGTAAACAAGAAGTAAACCAAATGTATTTGTTATTTAACTTAATATACAGACTCGAGTATCATCCCAAAGTGGTTCAACCTATGTACAAGCCACATTATAAAAGTACGTTTCATTCAATAGACAAAATACTTAAAATAAAAACCAAATGAAACAGACCCCAATGGATCAAATGGCTTAAGCACATCTCAGTAACTCTTCAATTACACGCTCAATCTTGACAAGGTAAATCCCTATCCAACAAACAATTAATTTAATTTAATATAATTTCAGGCATTTATATCTCACTTAACTATTAGGTTCGAAGCGGGTTACAACAGGACGATAATTACGAAAACTCCATGAACCATTATCCAAGTACCATCTTCCAATCTCCAAACTTGGGAAACAAGACAGCTTTAACTTTCTTCTGAAACCTGAAATAACAAGTCTCCCTTCTTCAGTGGCGTAGGAAGGAGGGGGGGGGGGGGCGGTCCGCCCAGGGTGCACGCCGCTGGGGGGTGTCGGCTCCGCGCTGGTGCACTGCTCTCTCTGCCCCGGAACAGGTTACTTCCTGTTCTGGGACAGAGAGAGCAGTGAACCAGTGCGGAGCCGACACACCCCAGCAACGTGCAGTCGGGGCGGATCGGCCCTCCCGCCCGTCCCTCGCCGCAGGTATGCGCTCGGGGGGGGGTGCGCTCCAGCGGGAGGAAAGTGCACCGTGCTGCACCGGGGGGGGGGGGGGGGGGGTGCGCAGCGGCGACCCGCCCCGGGTGTCAGCTCCCCTCGCTACGGCTCTGCCCTTCTTACATCTTGAGGCAGATTAGGTACAATAATTGAGAATGGTCTTGACTGTTGCTGAGTCAGTTTCATCCTCTAAGATGCAAGTACTTCTAACAATCTTCTTGACTAGATTGCAGCAGATGCCCTTGAATATTGCAGCGCAGTCTATTCTACAAATAAGTGAAAACCCATCCTTCATTTCCTAGAAGGCAAAGGTCAGGGTCTTAAACATTTACCTGTCTCATGATCAAAATTCAATATGCATGTTAATAACATGGGCATTGTGCCAACATATACATGTAACTTACAGAATACTATAAGTTATGCAAACCGCATGGTGCCCTTATGCGTATCAACTTACACCTGCCACGGACCTGGTGTAAGAGGTTGCACCTAAATGAAAGTGCACTCAAGTCGACTTCTTAGTGTTCTGTAATGGAATCTTGGTGCCAAGATGCCGTTGCAGGATTGGTGCTCAGCCTGTGGCATCAAGGATCGGTCTTATCACCAATTTTGTTCAATATATATATTAGCACTCTTGCACTACTCATCCAGTCCTTGGGTATTAGTTTTACTCGTATGCGGATGATTTTCTTTTGATTCACTATGAGGGGCATAATCGAACGCGAACGCCCATTTGTAAAAACGTCCATGTCCGAGAACGGGTCCGTGAAGGGGCGGGCCGAACTGTATTTTCGAAAAAAATGGACGTCCATCTTTTTTTTCGAAAATACATTGGATTAGGGCGTTTTTTGAGCTGGGCGTTTTTGTTTTTTAGCGATAATCGAAACCGAAGCGTCCCAGCTCAAAAACGACCAAATCCAAGGCATTTGGTCGTGGGAGGGGCCAGCATTCGTAGTGCACTGGTCCCCCTGAGATGCCTCTATGCCAGCCTCAAATATCATACCTAGCTCCATGACAGTAGTATGCAGGTCCCCAGAGCAATTTTACTTTAGTTGGTCGATTATACCGATTTGGGCACCCACAAGAGAAAGACGTCCATCTCCCGATTTAGGTCGGAATTTGGGCGTTTTTCTCTTTCGAAAATAAGCCTCTATGTGAAACCATTAGACATTGAATTAACACAAATTCAAAATTGCCTTGATGAGGTGGCTAGCTGGCTCAAAAAACATCATTTAATATTAAATCCAGACAAGACTGTAATACCTATATTATTTGATAAACGGATACCAACGTTGCAATCCTTTAGATATTTAGGAGTCATTATTGACTCAGCTCTATCGTTTAACAAACAAATATCTGAGATAGTCAAAAAATCATTTTACCATCTGCAAAAACTGCGTTCAATTAGAAATTCAATTGATAAAGCTTCGTTATGTACCTTAACATATGCATATATTATAACACGTCTAGACTACTGCAATGCCATCTATGCAGGACTTACTAAGATCAGTATAAAACGGTTACAGATGATACAGAATACTGCAGTTCGTATTATTTGCAGGGCCTCAAAATACGATAGGATTACACCTATCCTATATCATCTTCATTGGCTTCCAGTTGAAGCCAGAATAAAATTTAAAATTCTTACTCTGACACATAAAGCCATTCATTCATTGACTCCATCATATTTAGCTAATCTTACCTTACCATATTCACCTACACGAACACTTCGATCACTTACAGATAATAGATTAGTAATTCCACCACCACAAAAGGCTAGATGGGAATCTACTAGAAACTCAGCTTTCTTTTTTCTAGCTCCCTCTCTTTGGAACTGTCGTCCTAAAATTATTAGATTGGAAGAGTCCTTTGTTCAGTTTCGCAAACTTTTGAAAACATATCTGTTTCAGGATACGTTAGATAATAATCTGGGATGAAAGGGGAAAAACAGACAGAATGAATATGCAGTAACAAATAATATGCTTGTTTTTATGAATGATTGCCCATTGTTGTTATATTTCTTAGAATGGATGTTTTAGTTTGCTGTGCTTTTCTATCAAATTAATGGATTTCTTATATGTTTTTTTTTTTTAAATATAATATGTTATTTTTAAGATGTAAACCATTCTGTTTTGTCAATGCAATTAGAAATGGTATAGTAAATAAATAAACGATAAATGATAAACGTGAAGTGCCAAGTTATAGAATTGCCCTCATTGCCTCAATTAGCTTTCCAAAATGCTGAAAATTCCTTAATATCACAAAAGTATTATTTCCATCAGATTTGTACCTCTCTGGTTTTTCTCCTGACCTGTCTTGCAGCTTTTCCTTTTATTTTCTCCTTTGCCATTACTTTCTTTCTCTCAAAATACAGTCTGGATGTTTCTTCCCTTCACCAGCAGGTTGCTAATTGGTTCCAGGGGCTCAATTACCTTCACTTGTGCTCTCAACCAGTGCTGTTTTCTTACTACATCTCCCAGACTATTGGTCTCTACCATGAGCTCACTTTTTGTCAGTTTATAACTTCCAGGGACTATATCTCCCAGCATTCTTTTGAGCTCACTCCGCTCATACCCTTCCTATACTCTCTGGAGCTCTTTCTAGCACTATCCTTCTGCATACAGTGACAATTTACCCAATGTTTCACAGGCCTACTTGTTGTGTTTCAGATCCTTGATCATTTTAGCTAATTTATTATCTGGTAGACAGTTTATGTCTCTTAGTACCTGAAAGTTTTCAGCATCCTAAACATTATGTTTAAAAAGGATTCCATAGATCTTGAGTCTTGTAGGAGTTACCGTCCTATCTTGAATCTTCCCTCTTTGGCAGAGGTTCTCAACCCAGTCCTTGGGACACACTCAGCCCTTCAGGTTTTCAGGATATTCGTTACGAATATGCATGAAATAAATTTGCATACACTACCTCTATTGTATGCAAATTTATCTGATACATATTTATATATGACTAACTGGATGGGTGTGTCCCGATAACTGGGTTCAGAACCCCTACTCTGAGGAAAAGAATGGAGAAATATGTTCTTTGGTAGCTTGTGTGTTATTTGGATCAGGGTTGTCCAACCTCGGTCCTTGAGGGTTGCAATCCAGTTGGGTTTTCAGGATTTCCCCCATTGTATGCAAATAGATTTCATGCTTATTCATTGGGGAAATCCTGAAAACCCGACCTGGCATGGGCTGAGGTTGGTCTCCCCTGATATTTAGATGATCGTTCTGTTTGAGACTCTTTCAGTGAAACTTGAGAAAAACATGGAAACGTACCTCTCCCTGACCAACAGTTGTGAAGTTGAGAAGTGGGGGGGGGGGGGGGCTTATTTCTTGACATCACTTTTGCATTTCATACCTTAGACCACCAACAGTTAATTCAGCAATAAAAGGTAATAGAGTTGGCAGGGACTATAGTGGCCTGGTTGAGACTTTTTCTGAAAGACAGATAACAGAATGTTGCCTTTAATGGCTTTGGAATCTACATGGCATTTGTTGCTTTATGGGGTTCCTCAGGGCTTTGCTCTTTCATTTATTTTATTTGCAGTGTATTTGCAACCGCTAAGCAGTTTGCTTCAGTCCAGGGGAATTAGTTACAGGATTTAGGCTCACACTATTCAACTGATTGTTCCTTTTACAAGAGAAATTTCTTATTCCTTCCTACTTTGTGAGTGATACAGGAAGTTGCATTAAATAGTAGTTATAGAGAAATGAACTGGCCCCGAACATACCGAGAACTGAACTGCTTTGGGCGAGTCAGTCCCTGCGTCTTGCTGAGCTTCCATTGCTACAAATTTGTCATGAATTCTTGCCATTGCTTACATGTGTCAAAAGCCTAAGAGACTGAACTGTCAATCAACCTTTAACGATCAGGTTGAATATGTAGTCACTACTAGTTTCCCCAAACTTCTGCTGGTTAGGTGTTTAAGGAGTTACCTTGACACTAATGATTTTTGTCAGGTCTTGTAGGCTATGGTTTTAAATGGACTTGACTGTTGCAAAGTTGCTATTTTTTTTAGAGTTGTCTGCAGTGACCATGAAAGCGTTACAAGTACAAAATCCTGCCACTCAGTTATTGACAGATACAGGAGCAATGAGCGACACAACACTTCACTCAGCTACACTACATCGGTTTACAGTTGTGTATAGGACCCACTTCTCCTCTCCCTTCACTCTCTATCTCAATTGATAACACCCTCATCGTCCCTGTCTCATCTGCCCGCAACCTTGGTGTCATCTTCGACTCCTCCCTCTCCTTCTGTGCGCATATCCAGCAGATAGCCAAGACCTGTCGCTTCTTCCTCTATAACATTAGCAAAATCCGCCCTTTCCTCTCTGAGCACACCACCCGAACTCTCATCCACTCTCTCATTACCTCTCACCTTGACTACTGCAACCTACTCCTCACTGGCCTCCCACTTAGCCATCTATCCCCCCTTCAGTCCATCCAGAACTCGGCCGCACGTCTTATCTTCCGCCTCAACCGATATACTCATATCACCCCTCTCCTCAAGTCACTTCACTGGCTTCCGATCAGATACCGCATACAGTTCAAGCTTCTCCTACTCACCTACAAATGCACTCGATCTGCAGCCCCTCCTTATCTCTATACTCTCATCTCCCCTTATGTCCCCACCCGTAACCTCCACTCTCTTGACAAATCCCTCCTTTCAGTACCCTTCTCCACCACCGCCAACTCTAGGCTTCGCCCTTTCTGCCTCGCTTCACCCCATGCTTGGAACAAACTCCCTGAGCCCATACGCCGGGCCCCCTCCCTACCCATCTTCAAATCATTGCTCAAATTCCACCTCTTCAATGTCGCCTTCGGCACCTAATCACTACACCTCCTCTCAGGAAATCTAAACTACCCCTTGACATTTCGTCCTTTAGATTGTAAGCTCTTCTGAGCAGGGACTGTCCTTATTTGTTAATTTGTACAGTGCTGCGTAACCCTAGTAGCGCTCTAGAAATGTTTAGTAGTAGTAGTAATTTAGGGGCCCTTTTACTAAGGTACGCTGAAAAATGGGCTGCGCTAGTGTAGGCGTGTGTTTTGCATGCGCACAGATCCATTTTTCAGCGCACCTGTAAAAAAGGCCTTTTAAAATTTTTTGCCGAAAATGGATGTGCGGCAAAATAAAAATTGTCGCGTGTCCATTGACTTTGCGGTAAGGTCTCACATGGTAACCATGTGGTAATCATTTCCGTGTGTAGAATGACAATTACCGCCCGTTTGTTCCCACGCGCCAGAAAATAAAAATTATTACCTAGTACACGCAGTGGACGCGTGTCAAAAAATGAAATTACTGCAAGGGCCACGTGGTAGCCGGGTGGTAACTCAGTTGACACGCCTTGGGTGCACATAGGTGCCTAACCAGCTTATTTTCGAAGGAGATCACTGGCCATCTTCCGACAGAAATCGGGAGATGGCTGGCCATCTCCTGAACCCGGCCAAATCGGTATAATCGAAAGCCGATTTTGGCCGGTGCCAACTGCTTTCCGTCTCGGGGCTGACGCAAGTTCAAGGGGGCGTTTCGGTAGGGTAGCGAAGGTGGGACGGGGCAGGATGGGGGCGTGGTTTGAGATGGCTGGCTTCACCCGATAATGGAAAAAAGAAGCCAGCCTTGACCAGCATTTGGCCGACTTGGTCCCTTTTTTTTCATGACCAAGCTTCAAAAAGGTGCCCCAACTGACCAAATGACCAACGGAGGGAATCGGGGATGACCTCCTCTTACTCCCCCAGTGGTCACCAACCCCCTCCCACAAAAAAAAATATATTTTTTTGCCAGCCTCTATGCTAGCCTGAAATGTCATACCCAGCTCCCTGACAGCAGTATGCAGGTCCCTGGAGCAGTATTTAGTGGGTGCAGTGCACTTCAGGCAGGTGGACCCAGGCCCATCCCCTCCTTACCTGTTACACTTATGGTGGTAAATGTTAAGCCCTCCAAAAGCCCCCAAAATCCACTGTACCCACATGTAGGTGCCCCCCTTCACCCCTAAGGGCTATGGTAATGGTGTACAATTGTGGGGCGTGGGTTTTCAGGGGGATTTGGGGGGCTCAGCACACAAGTTAATTGTACCTGGGAACAATTTTTGAAGTCCACTGCACTGCCCCCTAGGGTGCCCAGTTGGTGTCCTGGCATGTCGAGGGGACCAGTGCACTACAAATGCTGGCCCCTCCCACCACCAAATGCCTTGGATTTGTCCGGGTCTGAGGTGGCCCGCCCGCCAGCCTGCCCATTTGTCCAGAAATCCAGGCAAACGGGCAGATTGGCAAAACCCGCCTGGTTGCCCGGACATGTCCTCAAAAAGTGGACATGTCCAGGTAAATCCGGACATATGGTAACCCTATGTTAAGGGTTCATGCGGTAAATGGCATCTGACCATTATTGCAGTAAATAGAAAAATGGCTTTTTTGCAGCCACGCTGTGGCTGGAGTGCACGGGAAAACCACGCGCTTCAGCTACTGCCAGCCACCTTTTAGCACACCTTCGTAAAAGGGCCTCCTTGTGAGTTATGCTTATGAATTGGCCTCTGAAAACTTACTAGGGCTGAGTGCGTACATTTATACTCAAAATTTCACTAAAATCCTAAATTTAGAAGCATAATAAGTGAATGACATGGAGGTGGATTTAGGATGGCGAAACGTTAGGAGCTTAGCACTGATTGACAGTAAGCTAATAAATTATGCTCAGAAATCTAGGCAAACAGATATTTGTAGTTCCTTTGTCCGTGGCCTTAATGTGCATCGCGTTTCAGTAGAGAGTGGCAGGCAGTGGCAGCGATTTTCAAATCCCATCGACCGCTGAACCCATAGCCTCCTCACTGCTGCATCCTGTTCTCTTTTGATGTCACTTCCTGCTTCTGCAAGGGCGGGACGCAGCAGTGAGGAAGCTCTGGGTTCAGCGGCCAATGGGATATGAAAATCAATACCGCTGCTTGCCACTCTCTACTGAAATCTAGTGGATGCATGTTAAGGTGTGGAGTGAGTGGACTTTATTTTTTAAAAAAACCTTGTTAAAAGGGAAAGGACTATGTAAGGGAGGGGCTATGTGGCCCCCCCCCCCCCCCCCCAGTTAGCAAGTGCTAATCAGAGTGCACTAGCTGGATAATGCTTCTACACCCTTTCAGGGCCCCTTAATGCATATTAGAACTTTTTAACATGGGGAGACATGATAGAGGTATATAAAATAATGAGTGGAGTGGAACAGGTGGATGTGAAGCGTCTGTTCACGCTTTCCAAAAATACTAGGACTAGGGGGCAAGCGATGAAACTACAGTATAGTAAATTTAAAACAAATCGGAGAAAATTTTTCTTCACCCAACGTGTAATTAAACTCTGGAATTCGTTGCCGGAGAAAGTGGTGAAGGCAGTTAGCTTAGCAGAGTTTAAAAAGGGGTTGGACGGATTCCTAAAGGACAAGTCCATAAACCGCTACTAAACGGACTTGGAAAAATCCAAAATTCCAGGAATAACATGTATAGAATGTTTGTACGTTTGGGAAGCTTGCCAGGTGCCCTTGGCCTGGATTGGCCGCTGTCGTGGACAGGATGCTGGGCTCGATGGACCCTTGGTCTTTTCCCAGTATGGCATTACTTATGTACTTATGTAGAACTTTTTAACATGCAGAAATCATTTTTTAACATGTTAATTCATAGGTTAATGAGTGTTAAATCAATTTTGCAAGCATTATTTTTTTAAATGCACTCTAATGAATACAATGCATGCTTACAAATGTACTGTACGTTACTAATTTACCCCTTTCACTAACTTATCTAAAAGAAGTCTTGCTCTTATTTTGGTCGTATATTTTCTTTCATTAGCTCAAAAAATAGATGGCAGGTTTAGGAAATAAAATTTGGGGGGGGGGGGGAGGGGTTATACTCTTGCAGTAGGAAGAAATCAGAAAATGTATTAAAACCAGGAGGGGAAAACATATGTGAATAATTTCTCTAAAGTAATAGGCTGGAACTATTTTGGAGATATAAGCTCAAATTACTTATAGTACACAAAGATCCTTGGCTAATATAGGTAAAAATTTTGGGAAAAATGTACCTTTTTTCAAATACATTTAATAGGTTAGGAAGCATTTCAAACAGTCTAGAGCAACTGAAGATTTGTTTTCATTATTTATTTATTACATTTGTACCCCGCGCTTTCCCACACATAGCAGGCTCAATGCGGCTTACATAGTAACAAGTAAAAAGAATGACAAAGTCTTGAAGAAGATTATTACAAATTGTAATAAACGTAGTAATAATGGGGTTAAAGGATAAGTGGATTGAGTGTAGAAGGGAATGAAAATGGAGAGGGTGTAAGGCGTAGGAAGGATGGGGAAGAAAAGATGGGGGGTGAGCATAAGGAGAATGGGAGGTATGGTCTAATGTAAACAATCGTCCGGACAGAATCATGTGGATGGGCTTTAGTTAAGTTGGATCATTGGGGTAGGCTTTCTTGAAGAGATGGGTCTTCAACGCTTTTCTGAAGGGCAGATGGCCGTTGATTGATCGGATGGGTCTTGGTAGATTGTTCCAAAGCTGGCTACCCAAAAAGGAAAAATTGGATGCATAGGAGGATCTGTACTTAATACCTTTGCAGTTGGGAAGGTGTAAATTGAGGTAAGTACGGGAAGACGTCGAACTGTTTCTGGTTGGGAGGTCGATGAGGTTCTTCATGTAGATAGGGGCTTCTCCATGTATTATCTTATGAATCAGTGTGTGAACTTTAAAATTAATTCTTTCTCTGATGGGGAGCTAGTGAAGCTTCTCTCGAAGAGGTGTTGCGCTATCGAATCTTGACCTGCCAAAGATAAGTCTGGCTGCCGTGCTTTGGGCAGTCTGAAGCTTTTTCAAGATTAGGGACTTACATCCTAAGAAAACACTGTTGCAGGTTTCCAGGTTCCAGCATTTACTACAATTTGCTTTACCAGTTGGGTTTTGAATGGAAACTTTATTTAAGGAAAAGAATACGTTCTTGGATCAGACAGTGAGGGCCCCTTTTACTAAGCTGCGGTAAAAGGGGCCTGCGCTAGGATCAGTGCGTGTTTTTGATGTGCGCTGAGGCCCCCTTTTGCCGCAGCGGGTAAAAGACTGTCCATTTTTGAGGAAAAGAAATGGCCATGCGGAAAGTGAACCGCTTACCACATGGCCATTTTGGTGGGGAGTCCTTACCGCCACCCATTGAGGTGGCGATAGGGGTTCCTGCATTAACCCAGAGGTAACCGGGCAGCACACTACCGCCAGTTAAGTTCTGGCACTACAAAAATCACAAGCAAAAAAAGCAACACTGGGCCTTCAAGACTGAGACAACAGGAGTATTTTATTGATAAGTGACCCGACACGGCCCGTGTTTCGGCGTAAAACAATGCATGCCTCAGGGGTCAGGGTTTGAATGTAAATTGTTTAGATTATATTTGTGTCCAATGCCTATATAATATTCCTTTACTGTCGAGGAAATATTAGTATCGCTGTATAAAATGTCCAGAAATTGTGGAAGCATGTATCTTCAAAGGGTTGTTGAAAAAACAGCATAACGGATGAGGCACAAAAGGTAGCAACGCGAGGTCAGTCCTGCACCCACACAACTCTGAAATGCTGAAATCTAAAAAATTCCTGTAGCGCCAGAAATGGCGTGCAACAGGGGTTGGGAACTCCCACTGGGCTCCTGTGGTAGCCGCAGTGGTAGTCCCGCATTGGCGAGCGGCAAGCTTTTAGTAAAAGGGTCCCTAAAAGTTGTTTCTGATTTCGTAGGGGGACAGTCCTGTGCATGAAGCTTGTGTGTGAGCTGGCTGAACTTTGAGAGGGGCAGCGCAGACAGTGAAGGTGTAGTTAAGAGAAGTCATTTGTGTGTGTAAAATAAGATTAACTATTTTTATAATACATTCTTTGTGTGCAAGGCATGTTTTACACACAGAAAGGGATTCTTATAAAGTTGAACGTTGGTAGACGCTGTAAAAAAGTAGGTGCACCAAATGATAACGGCTAATTTTCTGCAGAATGAGTGTACATTTTCCCAGGGATACATTTTGGGTGCAGTGAGGATGAAGTTGTGATGTATACACATTTTACAAGATAAGCAAGTACATGCATAGTGTACATGCACAGGTAGAACCCTTATTTTATCTTCCTCACTTTAATATTCCCTTATCTCTTGTTTGTCCTGTTTGTCCTAATTAGATTGTAAGCTCTGTCGAGCAGGGACTGTCTCTTCATGTTCAAGTGTACAGCGCTGCGTACGTCTAGTAGCGCTTTAGAAATGATAAGTAGTAGTAGTAAACCTATCTCATGCATAGGTATTGTGGATATCCTAAAGTCCTTTTCTCCGGCACGGCCGCGTTGCTGATCTGCAATGGCAGGCTTCTGTTTCTGTGAGTCTGACGTCCTGCACATACGTGCAGGACGTCAGACTCACAGAAATAGAAGCCTGCCCTTGCAAGCCCACCTTTTTGATGTTGCTTTTAACTCCTAACCCTTATTCACTTGTTCAGAACCCTTATTTTATCATCCTCACTTTAATATTCCCTTATCTCTTGTTTGTCCTGTTTGTCTGTCCTAATTAGATTGTGAGCTCTGTCGAGCAGGGACTGTCTCTTCGTGTTCAAGTGTACAGCGCTGCATACATCTAGTAGCGCTATAGAAATGATAAATAGTAGTAGTAGTCTTTGGGATTCCGGAATCTTACTACTCTTTGTCCTTGTCCCTTATTTGTCCTGTTTGTCTGTCTTGATTAGATTGTAAGCTCTGTCGAGCAGGGACTGTCTCTTCATGTTCAAGTGTACAGCGCTGCGTACGTCTAGTAGCGCTATAGAAATGATAAGTAGTAATACTAGTAGTAGTTTTTGGGATTTTGGAATCTTGCTATGCTTTGAGATTCCGGAATCCTGCTACTCTTTGGGATTCCGCACAGAATCTTGCTACTCTTTGTCCTTATCCCTTATTTATCCTGTTTGTCTGTCCTAATTAGATTGTAAGCTCTGTCGAGCATGTTCAAGTGTACAGCGCTGCGTACGTCTAGTAGCGCTAT